>NW_021681028.1:187104-191082 GCF_001412515.2 Diachasma alloeum
GGGGGGGGGGGGGTTCTGACTCTTCTGACCCTAAATCGGATAGTTGTGGTTGCGATGGGCGTGGCGGGAGAGGAGGAATTTCGGGTTCTTTGTTAAGGATGCAAGGGGAAGGGGATTTTTTCCTATCCTTTGTGACTCTTAATCCCATTGCGGGAAGTCCAAGGGGGGGGGGAATTTTTTCTGACCCTCCTGATCCCAAATCGGATTGTTATGGTTTTGATAGGGGGGGGAATTTTTTCTACCTTTCTCACTCTTAATCCTATTTTGGTAAGTCCAATGGAAAGGAGAATTTTTTTGACCCTTGCGACCCTAAATCTGATTGTTGAGCGTGTGATGGGGAGATTTTTATTACCCTTCTGACTCTTGATCGCATTGCGGGAAGTCCATGGTGGGGGGGGGGATTTTTTTTTCTGACCCTTCAGACCCTAAATCAAATTGCGAAGGTCCAAGGGGCGGGCGCCTTTTTTCCGACCATTCAGACCCCAATCGGGTTGCGGCAGATCCGAGGGGTGAGGGGAATTTTTTTCTGACCCTTGTGACCCTAAATCGGATAGTCGAGTGTGTGATGGTGGGGAGGAGGGAATTCCGGATTTTTTGTTGAGGATGCAAGGGAGCGGGGATTTTTTCCTGTCTTGTCACCCTTAATCGCATTGTGGGATGTGTAAGGGGGGTGATTTTTCTGACCCATCTGACCCTAAATCGAATTGCGAAGCGTGCGAGGGGGGGGATTTTTCCTGATCCTTCTGACCCTTAATCGCATTCTGGGCGATCCAATGGGAGGTGTAATTTTTTTTTCTGACCCTTCTGGCGCTAAATCGAATTGCAAAGTGTCCATGGCGAGGGGGGGGGNTTATCAGAAGATTAGTGTCAGTTATCACTCATTAATTGAGTTTTTTTGATGAATTTGAAGAAATTACTGCTAGTGTACTTAATGCCACTAGAACGTCGTGTGGGGGGACTCCGCGAGATGGCGGCAGTGCCGAATTACCGAGTAGGTCGGTCAAGTCAGCAGCACAGCAGCAGTCGTAGGCCAGCCGCCTGCCGAATGAGTCGACAGTGGGATAGCATCGGCCGGTTTTTTAATTAATTTTTCAATGATTAATCAAACAATTGATTTTTGATGTATCATTCTCAGAGGGGTCGAATTTTTGGTTCTTTGATGAGTGTGCGAGGGGTGAGGGGAATTATTTTTCTGACCCTTAATCGCATTGAGGGTAGTCCTCGTGGGCGGGGGGGAATTTTTTTTTACCTTTCTGATCCTAAATCGAATTGCTGAGTGTGCGAGGGGGGAGGGATTTTTCCTGATACTTCTGACCCTCAATCACATTATGGTAAGTCCAAGGGGGGGGGGGGGGNGACCCTAAATCTGATAGTTGAGGGTGCGATGAGAGGGGAAGAGGGATTTCTTTACCTTTCTGACCCTTAATCGCATTGAAGGGAGTCCTCGGGGGCGGGGCGTAATTTTTTTTGACCCTTCTGACCCTAAATCGAATTGCGAATCGTGTGAGGGGGAGGATTTTTCCTGATCCTTCTGACCCTCAATTACATTGTGGTAAGTCCAAGGGGGGGGGGGGGGTAACTTNTCTTTGTTGAGGATGCGAAGGGGAGGGGATTTTTTCCTGACCCTTGTCACTCTTAATTGCATTATGTGGTATCCAAGGGGACCGGGGTGAATTTTACCTGACCCTTTTGACCCTTCATCGAATTGCGACGCGTGCGAGTGGGTGGGGAATTTTTCCTGACACTTCTGACCCTCAATCACATTGTTAGGTGTCGAAGTTGGGTGGTGAAAATTTTTTCCTGACCCTTCTGACCCTTAACCAAGTTGGGAATGGTGAGGGGAAGGAGGTATTTTTCCTGATCCTTCTTACCCTTAATCGCATTGTGGGAAGTCCAAGGAGGTTGGGGCAATCTTTCTTACCCGTTCTGACTTTAAATCGAATTGGGAATAGTGCGGGGGGGGGGGGGTTTTCTGACCCTTCTGACTCTAAATCGGATTGTAAAAGATGCGAGATGGGGCGTCAATTTTTCCTCACCTTTAATCGGATTGTTGCGGTTGTGAGGGGTGAGATTTTTTCGGACCCTTCTGCCCCTTAATAGAATTGTTGTGTGTTCGATGTGAAGGCGGGCATTTTTTTTCGGATCCTGCCGAGAAGAATTTTTCCTAACCCTTCACGAGCGGTGCAGAGGGGGGGGGGGTCAGTTTTTCCCGGACTCTTCTGAACCCAAATCGGTGTGTGGTGGGTACGAGAAACGGATGGGGGGTGAATTTTTGTTTTTTTTTTAATGCTGCAATGGCAGGTTTGGTATTTTTCCTGACCCTTCTGACCCTTCATCGCATTGTGGGCAGTCCGATGGGGCTGTGGGAATTTTTTCGTGACATTTCTGACCCTTCTGATTCTTTTCGGAATTAGGTGGATGGCCGCACCGAGCGGGGGGGGGGGGGGAATGTCGAAAAAACGGAGCTTTCATGACCCTAACAGTTCACTTTGAAAATTGGGTGGACCATATCTTGAAAATTACTGTCCCTATTGACCAGGGTCAGAATGCAGCTTGCATGATGCAAGCTGCATTCCTGATGCAGCTTGTGAGAAAAAAATATGAAGGAATCAAGTCCGAGTGCAAAATTTTTCACCTGATGGCTCACCTTGAGAATTAGATGCTTGGTTGTACGGGAGGGGGGCGGTTGCGTCTCAAAAACCATCGATTTCTCTGACTTTACCTGTTCTTTTTCGAAATTGGGTGTTTTGACGTTGGAGGCTATGATACCCTAGGTGGTATGATAACTGCATTAAATTATTTAAAAAAAACAGAGTTTGTGGGAAAAAGCCTTTCGGCATAAAAAACCCAGATTTATTATCAATACACTAAGTTTGGAGGGTTCACTGCGAATGGCGGTGACACACACGACGATTCACACACATACATATGTACAACACAATGTATTTGTTCGTTATTTCAGTTGTTTGTGACAACGGTTAGCAGGTGTCCACACATATAAACATTAACCTACACTAAAACCTTAATAACGCAGACTAATTTGGGGGTTGATTGGTGCAATCGTTAGTTGCGTCCTTGGAAGCATGGCTTGTGTGCCACGTGGAGGCACGAAATCGTGTGATTTCGTGCCATTGGTTAATCGTTCGTTCGATCGTTAATTTGTAGCCATTTGCTATCAAATTTCGTTTCACTAGTGCACTAGTTTGTTGGTTAATGATTTAAGTTGTTGAACCCATTGGGTTCGTTTGTTTAAAGTCGTGATGACTCGATACGATTTAAGAATTTGTTAGAGCTCGATACACGTTTTAGTATTGGTTTCTACTAGCCGACGCCATAGCGTCCGTCGGCGTGCGTCCACCCCGTCGAGCGAGAAGGTGCTGCCACCGTTTACCGCCTACCCATAACCGTCAGCGCGGGCACATATCAGCGACAACGGCGCCCGTAACGTGCCGCCGCCGCTTGTCGCCAGCATATGAACGCGGCATCAGACCTTCGCAGGTGTTACGATGTAACATTGGGTGTGTGGCAGAAGTAGGTGAGGGGAGGATTTTCAAGTCGCTATCTATGTCTTGAAAACTATACACCATTTTAACCCTAATTATGATTGTAAAAAAAATATGTATTTTTTCTATCGTTATTTTACATCACTTCGACCCGGTTAGGATATACTGCGCTGATGATCAAACTTTAAAATGGTTAGATCGCACCATTCTACTCGGCCGGGATTTGAACTCGGAACCTTTCGCATGTGAGGCAATGAAATTACTCACTGCGCCAAGCCACCAGTAAAAAAAATATATTGGAAAAATCAAGTACCGGTTGAAAAATTTCATCATATGGCTCATTTTGGAAAATAGGTGCATGATCCCAACGCCTAATTTGACCCTAATGGCGTGTTTTAAGATTGAGTTGTGGCGGGAGGAAACCACTGACCCTTCCGATCGTACAGCTTATCTGTAAAATGCGCTGCGCGGTTTG
>NW_021681028.1:191275-216213 GCF_001412515.2 Diachasma alloeum
ACGCGATTGAATAAACGACAATTAAGACAACTAATTGTTTAGTAGTGGATTGATTACCAATGTAGGGATCGAGGTGTTGTCGGGAAGTTTAATCAATCCACTACTAAACAATTAGTTGTCTTAATGGTCGTTTATTCAATCGCGTCCAGAAATATATATACAAAAGTAGAAAGCAAGTCGGGTGGTCGACTTGTAGAGTAATAGGCGGTTAGCGCCAGACTGAANTATTACTCTACAAGTCGACCACCCGACTTGCTGTTCACTTTTGTATATATATTTCTAAACGCGATTGAATAAACGACAATTAAGACAACTAATTGTTTAGTAGTGGATTGATTACCAATGTAGGGATCGAGGTGTTGTCGGGAAGTTTAATCAATCCACTACTAAACAATTAGTTGTCTTAATGGTCGTTTATTCAATCGCGTCCAGAAATATATATACAAAAGTAGAAAGCAAGTCGGGTGGTCGACTTGTAGAGTAATAGGCGGTTAGCGCCAGACTGAATATAATATTCGCAAAAGGCGAGAATTCGGAAACGTGTTACAATAGGTGCGAGTGAGAAGTATACATTAGACGGTTGAGTGACCGAGAGCGATGATGTCACTGATGTCCAGTCGTCTCAACTGCACGCGTTGTTGTGTCCGTGTATTGACACGTGAGTGTGGATGTAGCGAGGCGCTACAGGGGGGAGGGGAGAATTTTCAACTCGTTCAAATTGGAATATTGTAATCCTTCTGACTGAGGATTGAAGTGCTGATGATCCAGAGTCCGAAAAATTGTACAATATGTCGCGGAGATAATCTCTGTTATTTATCACTATCTTTGTTGATGAATGAGATTGTTCATTAGAAAAATATTGACTGAATGCGTTTTACATTGAATTCAGAATGCATTTTTTTTCTAGGCCGGTTCGACAATTCCACAACGAGATAGCTGCAGTCGATATTTCTATTAATCAAATAAATAATTATCACAACATCGAGTTTTTTCTTCCCTCGTTGGCTTCCCAGGGGTTCAACGAATCTCTGAAAAAAATTGACTATTTAAAAAAAAATTTTTTCGTATGTTCGGTAGCGGTGCAAAGTTTGCCGACTTTTACGGACCTTGAAAATCGGGGGGGTTTCGGCTTCTCACAGCGATTATAAATTAACTAATCAAACTAAAAACTTGAAACTCCGTATTGGGTGAGTGAAATACTTATATTACACAGTGTAATTGGTTTCATATTTTTACGATTTATTTTCGTCGACTTATAGACGTTTATTTCGAGCGGTCTCTACTTTTGACACCGACAGTAGTTACTGTCGACCTCAGTGAGATTTTGCTAGTGATGGGAAATTGTTTTGATTGGCCGTAATTTTTTTTTTCTATGACAATTGTGTTTTATACCACTTTCCCCTATTTGTAAAATTTTCATGGTAACATGGTATTTTTGAGATTTCGACCGTTCGGCGGTTCGCTGAATATTCCAGACGAAAAGTCACTTTATTGGCGAGGCGAGAGTCATTTCTTTTCAATATTTATGGACCTTTATTAATTAATTTTGTTTTGTATTGAATCGATGTCTGACCGCTCACTGGATCATCGTGGGATCGAGACTGGATTTCATCGTGGGATAGAGCCGGGATCTTCGTGGGATGTTCCAGTAACCTATCTTCGAGTCTCAGATGCTGTGGAGCATGAGACATTGGGCTAGCACATTTTTGAATGCCCCGCACACGATTGGGTTTCACCTGGAAGACCGAGTGGCGGCGCCAGGATATGGAATCAGGAAAATTGGGACTCAGGCGACGATCTCATTATTGCACTGTTAAATTCTGGACTAATCTCAGACGTCCAGAATTATTATTTCTGATAAGGAGAATTATTGTGGAATCTATTATTTTGTAAATTGATATTTTTTATGGGATATTCACGCCGCTTGTTAAGATATTGCGGACGTGAATTGATTTTGCCAGTTCTCGTTCGCTCTGGTTGAGTACGGTTTTAACGTCCAATCAGAGCGGAGAGGTCTTCGTAGTAGACCAATCACGGCATCGTGTGATTGGAGAACGTTGCGGCGTGGGTCAGTTGTACGGGCGACGGACATTTCTCGTATAGACGTCCAGAGGACCGCTGTGCCAAAATTTCCGTCTCGTTTTACGAGAGATCGTGAATTATCTTATTTTGTTTCATCGGGCGTATTACATTATCGAGACCCGGAGTTATGGTTGTAATTTGACGAACTGGGGAAGGTCTGGGAAATTTTCTGCCGACTGATCATCGGATTTGGTGAGCAGTGGATTTTTAAAGTGGAAATTGTTATTTTGTTGTTTAAGGAGCAAGATTAGCGATTTCCTTTTGTCGGACGCTTGAGTCCGGGGCGATTGACGCCATATTAGTAATTGTTGAATTTCCAGGCTATTTATTGCCCCTTGTTCGGCAGAGATTTTGTTCGGGTCCAATTTGCTAATTAATATTTTGTCCGGTTGATTTTGAATTTTGGATTAGATTTTTCCAAATAAATTCAGTGATTCTAAGTGTTAGATTTCGCTCTCGTTTCGTCATTTTCGCCGTTAGATATCGATTTTCGGGTATTAAGGCGAATTGTAATTCTCGAGGTCAGTGTTATTACCTCTCCAGATATGCTATTATTTTTCTCGGCCTCAGAAAGCCTAATTTCATCACATTTAATTTTCGGCATAATCGTTCAGAGACCGTTGAATTATCGTAGTTATTGTCAGAGGGATTGTAGCGTTTTTCAGCGCTCGAGCTGTCGTCTTGTGCCGGGTGACCTTTCGTCAGTTGCTGGCTGTGTTGTTTTCGTTCCTCGAGGCAATCCCCCTCTTAATAGCTTGTAGTGTCAGATTCTTATTCTCACCACTTTGGGTGGATGCACTGATATCTAGGTGTAATGGTAGATTCCTGCACCGCCATTATTTAGGATTCATTGGTAATTTCGCTAGTTATTTTACCGTTTGAGCTTTTTCATGGGCCACGAATTAATTGACGGATTTTGACTATCTTTTAATTGACTAATGTTTTATCTTTTGACACATCGCGACTAGGGAATTGTGTTGTATCGAGTCTTCTAATCGTTTATTTATTATTTTGGAATTCGTCTTTGCGTTTTCTTTCCGAAGATGGGGTTTTATCCATTCTATTTCATTTGCAATCAGATTTTCAATTTTGTTCAATTGTCTTATTAAATTCATCTGTTACCCTGCATTTCTGACTTCTTTTAGTAAATTGGAACTCAGTCATTTCAAAATAATTTTTCGGGGCATCAGTTTGGAATCAAGCCGCCTCCGTGGATGATATACTGAGCTGTCGGCAGCTGTTCCTTCATTGGTTTATCTTGTGGATTACGGACTTCGGTTTTTGTGCGTTTTGAGAGAAAACGTACTGGCGCTCAACTTTTGGTTACACGATTTGGTCGCCGAGGGCTGCGTATTTTCATACCGTTCCGCAGAGGTGCGAAATACGTCACAGTATATAGTGTTTCACTCACTCAGGCCAATAGATATTTTATCCGATCGAAATTATATTGAAGAGAAATCAATTGCGAATTCAAATGAAATATTATTTAAATATAAGTGTGTTATTATCGATTTGGTAAAATATAATTCCTTAGAATTTGCAATTTATATGGACTTATTTTTTATATTTTTTTAGGTAATGATAATTAGTGATGAATAGAACTATTTTTGAAGTAGAGATAAACATATTGAGAGTAATTGAAAAATTCATCAATTGTCTGAGGCTCTTAATCACACGTAATTTTTACATTCGTAAGAAATTTTTTGTTTTCTATATTTTATTTGATATATTATATCTATATCTTTAAAATTATGATTTTTGATTATTATATATATTGTAACATGATAGAAATCATGTACTGTTCCTCGCCTGAACTGACCGCGGATTAAAAGGGGGAGGGAGAGGAATTAGGAAATTACCCCAGCGAGGAGTCGGATCACCCAAGGCCACATTTTCACAATTAGTTCTCGTATTGATTTTATTTTTGTTTATTTCATCGCTCAATTCTAATGCTGTTGCGCTCACCGCGGGTTACGCGTCAGCTTTGCGACGAGGGGAGTGGAGCGGAGCATCGGGGAGAGCTACGAAGTCGGCGCTACGGCAAATGACGAGTTGGCACACCGACGAGCACGCACACACCGAGTCTGTAGAGACTCACACCAAAAAGCACGTAGGAGACGATAGTCGCACGCCAGCAGGCAACTCAGGCCTCTATGTCTATGTCACCACCTCGCCGATGTTACTGTGAGGCAAGGCCACCACATAAAAAACTCAGGCTGCAGCATCGAGGGAGCATCGGATTATGTTGGCCCCGCCATCATTGAATGCGAAACAGTTCACCGATTGCGAGGCACAAGTCCCAAGTCTTTGGGACCATTAAATTATGAATTATGGCCAGTGCAAATGCATGATTAGAACATGAATTCTCCGCGCGACATCGGTAGATTTGGGTGGGGGTAGGAGAGAAATTGAGGTTCCTCGGGGCGATGTATTGTCCGAGGAATCTCTCTTCGCTGGGATTTCGACATCGTGACCTTGTCCTTTGAAGGTTAAAAGGGCTGGCGCCCTTCTGGTTTTTTTTTTAGTTCCTCTCGTTGATCACCTTCGTACTTTATGCGAGTAGAGAGGAATGAAGGTGAATTCAGGGCGACCAAAGTTCGTGAAGGACCACACGTATGATGCCCGCATACGTGATTGGAAAAATACCTCCCAACTTTTTGGTACGGGGAAACGCCCGTACCCCCCCCCCCCCCCCNCCATTTAGTTCGCCGCCCTTTCCAGAGCGCCAGTTGCGGTCCGCAACTGGCCTCTTACGCGCTTGTGCGTGGATCTTGGGGCGGACAAGCCTCGTTCCTGGTGCCCTCTTAATGCCATAACGCTCGGGGTTGCAGTAAGGGCAGTTCGTGTTGTTCATGCCCTCTTCCCCGCATTTTCCGCAGAATGTCCCCCTCAAATACGGGAAGTCCGAAGCCCGATGAAATGGGTTACTGCAGTTGCCGCAGCCCGATCGAGCACTCCATTCCATTCACATGTG
Organism: Diachasma alloeum; assembly: GCF_001412515.2. Classification (NCBI taxonomy): domain Eukaryota; kingdom Metazoa; phylum Arthropoda; class Insecta; order Hymenoptera; family Braconidae; genus Diachasma; species Diachasma alloeum. Next base: position 196,332 of record NW_021681028.1, read on the forward strand.
TGGGCTTCGCTCCATTTGGTTGGCGAGGTCGCGAGCTCAACCATTGCTCTCCTCCGCCCCGACATACGGCAGGGGTCTGTAGCGTGCGTTAGTCGCACATGCCTGCAAGCGTGGAGGGTCGCTCAACACGGTGAACTTCCCGTCCGCCATCACCTCTTCCACTAGGGTTTGGAGCTTGGCCACAATGGGCACCACCTCGTCGAAAACGGGGTGTTCGCTCTCAAGGTATGGCTTCTCCACCATCTCTTCCAAGATTACCAAACTTTCCGTGGCTGATTTCAAGCCAGGCAAAGCCTGCTTCACCTTAACCTACTCCATGCTGTAGGGAGGGAATAATGTACCATAAACAACTAATGAGATGAGAGGATAAATACTACGGGTTTCCTAATGTCGTGGCTCACTCGTCGTAAGTATCGCGCACGAGTCGCTCATCGTCCACGGATGCCACGAGTTTCAAGTTTTTGAGGTGGGGTCTACCCGCGATATTATCTGGCTCATCTAATAATTGGTAAACGGAATCCGAATCTATCTCTTTGATATGGTAAACATTCGTATTCCACTTCCGAGCCAACTTGGAGGTAAAGCCTCTCGGTCCTGAAGACAGTACTCGTATTTTACACTAGACGAGATCACTGTCCGCGAATTTTACGTCCAAATGGTGACGATGGTAATAGCGAGCCTGCTGCTCGAACGACCTATCCAAATTATCAGAAATTAAATCATGAGCTTCCACGGATCGAGGTCCTCCGTAACCGCTGAAACCGGGGGATTCAGTCGGTATCGAAGAAACTGATTGTTCTTCACCTTCTACCCTTTAAATTTAGCTGGTTCCCGACTTACAGACGCCTTTGTGCTAGAATACCATTGGTTCTCCGTTTCCGCCGCGCTCTCTTCAATAATGTTTCCCCCAGTTCCTGTCGCCGAAGTATTCGGGTTTTCAATAGCATAAATTTAATTATTTTCAGCCTGCTTACACTCATCCTCGTACATTTGTGATAACGCGTCGGGAACTTCATGGAGTTTCCCAGGCCTCTGCACAAGATCGTAATCGTACTCCTGTAAACTGAGTGCTCATCTTCCTTACCGGACGGCCGGGTCTTTCAAATTGTGAAGCCATCATAACCCGCTATGATCGGCAACTACCGTAAAATGGTAACCTTTGATATAACATCTGAAATGGTCGACAGCCTACACGACCGCAAGACGCTCTTTTTCCGAAACCGAGTATTTACGTTCGGCCTTATTCATAGTTCGGCTCGCGAATGCTACTACATACTCGACCCCATCGATAGTTTGGGTGGAAATGGCTCCCAGGCCGTAGGCACTCGCGTCGGTCTGAACAGTAAATGGAACCGAAAAATCCGGACACGACAAAACTGGTGCAGTCGACAGCGCGTCTTTAATACGCGAAAATGCAGTCGATTGCTCGTCACCCCACCCCCATTTCATGTCCTTACGCAACAGACGCGTAATGGACTCCGCCGTGGATGCAAAATCGGGGATAAAACGACGATACCACGATAACATATCGAGAAAAAGTCGCACTTGACGTACGATACGAGGTCCTGGATAATTCAACACCGGCTCGACCTTGGACGGATCGATATGAAGACCCGTTTCATCCACAATAAATCCAAGATATTGAACGCGGGTACTACAGAACACGCTCTTCTCCAAATTTATTTCGAGGTTTGCGTCGCGCAGCCTCGTTAACGCTAACGTAAGACACTTAAGGTGGTCCTCGAAGGTGTGAGTTACGACGATAATGTCGTCCAAGTACACGAACGCGGATGGCTCGTGTTCTGGACCAATAAGTTTATCAGCGAGACGCTGAAAGGTGGCGGGAGCATTGGTTGAACCAAAAGGCATCCCCACAAATTCAAACGTGCCAAGACCCGGAACAGAAAACGCGCTCAACTCGCATATTTCAGTGTCTAACGGCACTTGATGGTACGCTTGCTTCAAATCCAAAGTCGTAATTTAACACGCAGAACGCAATTCATCCAGGATTCCCACCACATTTGGTATTGGGTACGCGTCTTTTTTCGTCAACTTATTTAACCAGCGAAAATCAAGACATGAACGGCATTTCCCATGGGCCTTTTTCACCATCACAATTGGGTTGTTCCAGTCACTCAATGACCGGCGAATAATTCCGGCTTCCCGGAGCGCTTTCATTTGACGTACGAGTTCCTGCTGGATAATTGGGGACATTGCATTACCCTTTAATTTGAATGTTTCATACGCGGCCCCACTATTTTATGAGATGTTAAGTTAGTGAATTTAATTTTCTTGCGAGGTGGTGGCACTAACCTATGCACTAACTCATCAATTCGTCTGCGCTCATTATCGTTGGTCTGAACTAACCCATAGATCTCATGCGCTTCGGTAAACTCGCGGTTTCTATCGGATATTGATGGTCGTAACCATCGATCCACTACTCGTTTGTTTTACCATCGAAGCCAAACACAAAAATACGGACAAAGTCCATCCCTAATAACACGGGGCGACTCAAACTAGGGGTTACCTCAAACTCGACCACACGTGTAATTCCCTTAATCGAGATTGGGATTTTTCGTCCGATCCATTAGCCATCGCAACAGTGGACGATGCGGATGGATTTATATGCAACTTGAGATTTCTCATCCACGAATCTGGTAAATTTCGTACCAACGGTTTTGTAGCTCCAGGATCCATCAGAGCATACAATTCGTCCGAACCAACTAACAGCGGCAAGAATATTCGCGCTCCCAATGGTTTTACCGCGGTCTGGCTCGACGTTGCTGAGAAACTTTCCCCTCCTCGTGACGTTCCGACGGTCTCCGCAACCTCACTATCCCTAGACTCACGTTCTGTCGCGGTACTCTCCTCAGCATCGGTGATCAGCCGTTTGGAGTTCTTGCGACCTAAACGTTCGTACGTAAGTGGAAAGTCATTTTCATCATTATCAAGTACTACTGCTGTGTCGTGGTTCAGTTTGAAATTGGTGCTTGGATTTTTACGTTTAGTCAATCGTGACGATATAGTTGGAACAATGTTAGACTGCGTATAGTCCGAGTTTGAATCACTGAGACGAGCCCCTCCTTTCCTCGGATTGGAAGACAACCACATCCCGTGGTTATTATCAACCGTGATTCTCGAAAAGTCCGTTAAGTTATCCGAATTCCTACCAGGGGACCTAGCTGAGGTCATATTAGCGGAGGCAAGTTTTGAAACGCGCGGTTTACGAGGGAGTTGGGTCCTTGAAACCTTGGGAGACAGCGCTGAACCCGTTATTGCGGCACTCCCTTCGCGTTTTCCCCTGACCTTGATTTAGCGGTGTGGTTGGTACATTCGGGCACTTTCACACCCCTCATTCCTAATACGTAACAGTAAATTTCGGTCTGCGGCTGTTTACAAGTCACGCGTTTGTGACCGGACTTCTGACAATTGTAACAGAAGTCATTCAACTTAGCAGGCATCGAACCCGCCAACGCTGAACGAGACTTAGGAGTAGTGACTGGGGACGTCCGTTCACGAGCTGAAATTGTAACCCCCGGTTTTGCGGCCTTCGCTACTGCAGAATACGCTCATGCTGGCGAAGCAGGGGTCTCAATCGTGGCAGCCTAAGATACAGTGAACGTTTTCTGACTAGAGGGTCGTCGAGACTTAGCTTTCTGCTCGGACTTCATCGTGTCTACAGCAATTGTAACGGGCTTGTGAGGCCCGGCACTCCCACTCAACTCGTGTACTTGCTCTACGATTGCTTTGACTCCTTTCTTCGTGTAGCGCGATGGTACATAAGCGCAATGAGGGTAGATAGTCTCAATCAGATCTGGATTAGGTTTCAGCCGTGTACGACTGTGTCTTCAATCAAAATCTAACACAAATCTCTCAAGTTCATCAAACGTACTGAATTCATTGCGATGAATCATCGGGTGGTACTCGGGTCTCAAATGATTGTCCGCGATATCGAGACCAGCAGCTTCTGAGAAATTAGTATTACTAGATAGTCGCGGACATTAAGCGGACTGCATCCAAATAATTCGCACCACGCTCAAGAGGCCCTTGCGTTCTGTTCACGATGTCGACAATCGCGCGGCAACGTGTGTCGATTGGACTCGAAAAAAGTGTGAGAAGAGCGTCGCGCAATTCCATGAAAGTTTTGAAACGCTCCCGACGATCTTCCCACCAATTATACGCGACCCCCTTCAGAATTGTAGGCAAAACTTAAAATAACTCATCGTCAGGAATATCACACGTCTCCTGACGCACTCGCAACTGACGAATGAATTCATCTATACTCTCATGGGGTAACCCCGAAAAACTTAATTTCCATCCCAGAACGCGATCAAATATGGCAGCATTATACCGTCTGCCGTGACAAACAGGAGAGAGATGATCGAGTCGCATCTCTGGGGTAACGGCACTTGGATAAAACTGTCCTTTGTGCCAAAATACTAAAATTGGAGTAGGTACATTAGGGTTAAACCCTGAGGGTACCGTAGTTACCTGAGAAATTGTAGGATTTGCGGGCGTGGATAATCCTGGATTCTGGCCCGCGAAATGAACACAAGGTTGACCACGCCCCTGATTGCGTGAATGAGACCCCAAGAGGGAAGCAATCTTGTCCAAAATTGTATCCTCAAAGTTAGCGTTCGAGGCACTAGTGGTCACCGTCGGATCATTCCCAGTGTGGTTGTACCAAGTACGGGGAATCGCCCCGGGCCCCTGATAATACTGAGGCCCTTCGAAATTATTCTCCTGGTTGGCCGCAGCTCTACCTGATATTTGGATAGGTTGTGCTTGAGGCCTAGGAGTGCTTCTACCTAGGGTTTCAGTTGGTACCTCAGTTGGGGAAAATTAGGATTTGATATCCCTGGCTACGTTAATAGCCCGTTGTGAGTCCTGTTGAGCCCGGTGAACCGAAACTTGCTGTCCACTCCCTGCACCAAGCCCACTCATATTCTGAGGTGAGCTCGTGTGTTGCGGGATTCCCGGTATGCGTGAAGCACGACTAACCTTATCGAACATGGACGACATATTGTGGAGGAAACAGTCCGTCGTTGTGGACATAACCGTCGTTGTCGTCGATGTCGACTGCACCGACGATATCGCGATACGCTGTTGGAGAATTGCGGGGTCGACTTGTGACAAGTTGTGCACGGGCTGCTGAACCGTTTCATCCCGCATGGTCTCCGGTTGCATAAAATTTGGACTCTCAAAATCAAATCCGTCGAGGTTGACATCACTCAAACCCGCGAAATAATCATCGACTAGAGACCATGGTACGTCCGTGTACTTTACACGATATAATGCGCGGCACGCCCTGTCGACTCAAACATCATAGGATCCTACTGGACTGCCCCCTACGCTTGGCCCCTACGCAGAAAAACGCGGAGACGCGCGAGATCCATTGAACGGACATATTCCATAATTTTAGTTCGGAGATCCATCGTATTTAGTAATTTATACGACAGAAATTGGAATGGATTAGCGTATCCCCCGATTAACTCATCCTAATGGCAAGATGCCCACAAAACCCAATAAATCACAATAAAAGAAATTCGTAATAGTTTAATTTTCCCACAGAATTCATTAACCCATAAAGAACATCAATTCGGACTTAATCGACCTTCCCAAAAGGAAAATCCTTCTATACCACTGCCAAGAAAAAAAGAGAGCTGATTCTTTTCCCAACAAAAAAAATCAAAGAAATCAACCAGAAAACAAAAATAAAGTATTCGAAAGCGAATAATCATACGGGAAAACAAATCAATAAACCAAACAAAAATCGATTATTCACCTAACTTCCCCCAACAGAACTTCTAATAAAAAAAACTCAAAAATCCGAATCACTTAGTTCCAAAAATCAATCGGTTGTTCCCAAAAAATTAATTTTTAATAATGACAATTTTACGAAAAAAACTAATAAATATTTTAAAAAATAAAATTTCTGATCCCTAATTAATTGCAAAAAGAATATTGAGAATCTTTCTCTACCCCTTATTCCAACGCGAATAACGCTAGAGGTCAATGACCTCACACGACTACCAGATAGTTGCGACAGTACAGTAGTACTCAACAACCGACCGTGAGCGACCTATACATTCACACTGTTAGACGGTCCCACTGAACGCATGAAGCCAGAGCGACTCAACGAATATTGTACGAGAGAGACGCGAGATATCCCGCATTCACCAGAGCTAAAGTTCTCCCGACACCTCGAGCGCGATGTAAACAGACCCGGAATGCGAGGCGAAATAAAACGGATCGTTATATGCCGACGGACCGAAGTGTTATAATACGACAACAAGGGAATTTTAATCCCAAATTCGAATATCCCACGAATAGTTCAACGATGAAATTCAATGCGTGAATTTTATTAACAATTTCCCCGAAATACTAACCATTCACCGTACAAAAAAGTTACTAATAAAATAGAAAACTTCATAATTCATATCAGTCGTTAATTGGCCCAAAGGCCCCACGTTGGGCGCCAAAAAGTTGTGAGGTATTTTTCCAGTTACGTATGCGGGCATCATACGTGTGGTCCTTCACTAACTTCGGTCGCCCTGAATAGAACCTCTCTACCCGAATAAAGTACGAAGGTGATCAACGAGAGGAACCAAAAAAAAAATACCAGAAGGGCGCCAGTCCTTTTAACCTTCAAAGGACAAGGTCACGATGTCGAAGCGCGTTCCACGACCAGCTCCGAAAACCGTGGAGGCGTGTGGGAACGGGCAAAAAAATGATACACTCAACACGGTGTAAAATAAATGTATTCTAACAAAAAAAAATTGAAGGGGTAAATTCCCTCACTCGATATAAAAAAACATATTAAACCTAAAAAATAATCATAGAAAACGGTAGTGATAATTGCAAAATCATAAACCCCGACTAGCGGAGAGAGCTAACGGAACTCCATTTAATCTTCAATAAATCTTGGTAATTATTAACCAAAGAATTCAATGGCGTGGATAATGCACGGACACGAGGATCATCCGAACGCGACGAAGACGCGAGAGCCACGGGGATAAAAAAATACAATTCCAAAAAGAATCACAGTGAAAAGAAATGAAACACTGATGTTCAGTAAATAAGACAATTAATTAGGCCCAAGGCCACTGAGTGCCGCGTCTCACAGTACGACTACTTAGTACTCAAACGGTGCCCAAATGGCGACCGGAAGCTATACGTTAGAAAGCCACGCGAGCACTCACAAACAAAAGTACGCTCACCGTTGATCCGCGATAAACTCCAGGAAAACCTCGTCTGGATTCTTGGATACGGTAGCGATCTCGGACGATGACCGGAAAAATCCAGGCACAACACCCCAAAGTCTAATTACTTGAATTTTCTAACGAGCTCGAAGAGCGAATCGACTTAATTGCGCAGAGCGACTTTACAAGCTGAAATCCCAGCGAAGAGTGATTCCTCGGGCAATACATCGCCCCGAGGAACCTCAATTTCTCTCCTACCCTCACCCTAATCTACCCATGTCGCGCGAAGAATTCATGTTCTAATCGTGCATTTGCACTGGCCATAATTCCTAACTTAATGGTGCCAAAGACTTGGGACTTGCGCCTCTCAATCGGTGAACTGTTCCGCATTCAACGGCGGCGAGGCCAACATGATCCGATGCTCCCTCGATGCTACAGCCTCAGTTTTTTATATGGTGGCCTCGCACCATAGTAACATCGGTGAGGTGGTGGTTGTCCACACGTAGAGGCCTGAGTTTTCTGCTGGCGTGCGACTATCGTCTCCCGCGTGCTTGTTGGTGTGAGTCTCTACAGACTCGGTGTGTGCGTGCTCGTCGTTGTGCCAACTCATCATTTGCCGTAGCGCCGACCTCGTAGCTCTCCCCGATGCTCCGCTCCACTCCCCTCGTCGTAAAGCTCACGCGTAAACCGCGGTGAGCCCAACAGCGTTAGAATTGTGCGATAAAATAAACAAAAATAAAATCAACACGAGAACTAATTGTGAAAATGTGGCCTTGGGTGACTTGACTCCTCGCTGAGGTAATTTCCTAATTCCCCCCCCCCCAACCCTTTTAATCCGCGGTCAGTTCAGGCGAGGAACAGTACATGATTTCTATCATGTTACAATATATATGTTATATCTATAAAAAATTATTCCAAGATAAAATGAAATTTTTCCTAGTCATGCATGGCAAAATAGATTGATCTCAAAAAACGTTATACTCTTTTCTTTTAGAGAGGAGCAATGAATTGTTAAATTATGAATTCAGGCCCGGTTGTACCAGCTTCAGGTAAGAAAAACGTCAGTTAAGAAAAAATGTGAATTTTTAATGTTGAATGGATTGTTTAACCCGGGAGAGTAACTCAAATTTATCCCAGGAACAATAAATAATAATTTACCCTTGAATGGAATCAGTGTTAAGGGAAGACTACTGTGCATTTTAAAAGTCGTGGGTTATTGGAGTGAAACTTTTCATACGTTGAAGATAGATTATATAGATCTGAAAGCGAATAATTAGTGCAAAAAAAGTTTTTTTCATTGTTCGTTTGCCCGAAAACGCTTAAAATGCCGAAAAAAGACCAGGGCCTCCAATTTTTGAGCTACGAATGATTTTTTTTTCAAAATTTTCGGAAAAATATGTGAAATAACAATTACGAGCTAGTTTTTTTTATTCACCTCTTACATGGCTACAAACCCGACGACCTGGCGCAGTGGATAAGAGGGTTGCCTCACATGCGAGAGGTTTCGGGTTCGATTCCTGGTCGGGGAGAATGGTGATGATGTAACCATTCAAAGTCTTGATCAAGCGGCCGCTACAATAGATCTTGATAGATTTAGTTGGCATAGGGCGCTTTGTGCGCCTAGTCGCTCCATTCTTATCTAATCTACATGGCTACATTTGCTTTTTCTAAACATAAATAGTGAATTTTTTTATATGAAAAAAAAACGAAATTTTAGCGTTTTTAGCATTTTAAGCGTTCTCGGGCAAACGAACAATAAAAAGAATTTTTTTTTGCACTAATTACTCGTTTTCAGATCTATTCAATCGATCTTCAACGTTTAAAAAGTCTCACTCCAATAACCGACAACTTTTAAACCTCACAGTAGTCTCTCCTTAACTAAAATGGAACTACAGGATAAATAAAAATATATTTGTTCAGTCAAATATTCAAAACTGATGATCCTTATGTAATGAAAGGAATAAAATCGATAAAAATAATTATAATAGTACCCGTAGGTAAGACGTCTCCCGAGGGTGTCCTCTCTCTTTTCTTATATTCTGGAACACGAGAGGTAATCGCGAAGCGGACCGACAGTCCGGCGTTAGCCCCGAAAATGTGAATATCTATTCGTCTCATTAAATGGCTTGATAATTTACTTTTGTGTCTACGCGTCATTTAAATATCCTGACAGCCCTTACAATTTCAGAAGTGGGATTGTGCACTTGCAGATCCAATAAACAATTTCGGCCGGACTCAGCTGTAAAAGAACAATTTGAATTTGTCGATTGCACGTTTATTCGCAACGGTACACGACGAAATTTGTTAAACGGTCCTCATTTCGTGTTCGTGTTCGTTCGGATATTGTTTGGTGAATCGTTGGGACATATTTTTGAATTTCTCGCGAGTGAATCGAGGATTTTGGTACTTGGGTGGAATTTTTGTTTGAGCGGCAAGTCGTCCACTCAGGACTTTATTCGATTATTTTTTGGAGTGATAGACTGTTGTTTGAACTGAGAAATTTGGAGTGACCTGGACGAATAGTTTGTCAGTTGAAGAACTATTTTTTTGCGTAGTGTTGGAATTTGACCTTGGAGATATTCTCTTCCTGGAGACATTTTGACGAAGCGGTGACCCACAGCTTACCCGCATTCACGTGATCCGTAGCATTTATCATATTACGGTAGCGCTATTGCCGTGAAACGAACGTTGTGTTGTTGTGCTTCTGTAATAAGTTGACAAAGAGCTGTTCTAAAATCGATAATTTCGATGGACTTTGGGCTCTGAAATTAACGGCAGTACGTGAAATAATTTTGAAAGAATTTGAATTCTCAACGGAAAGATATTGTGGGCTATCGTCGCGCTAGGAGTGTATTTGTATTTTGTGTGCCTTTAATACAATTACAATGGTATTGAGAGAGGCTCATTCGTTCACGTTAATCGAACTGAAGGCTAAATAAACAAGATTTTGGTTTGCCGTCGAGCGGTAATAAAAACGATCTGATCGCTCGTTTGATGGAGCATGACCCTACAGGAGAATGGAGACGTGAGGTGGAGGAACAGGTGAGCATTGAGGAAGGTGACACACTCCAAGAGCAGCAACAACACAGGCAGGAGCTCCTGCAAATGGAGTTCGAAATTATGCGCAGAGAGCGCGATGTAGCGAGAAGGGAACTCGCAGTTGCCGAGCAAGAGCTGCCAATGCTACGACTCAATGGTGGGGTGCAGCAGCAGCCTGTGCAACCAGTGCACGCACCAAACGTTGCTGCAGCGCGTGCACCTCATCGTAATATCAACGCCATCGCGGAACTTTTACCAGAGTTCAGTAGTTCCCATGACGCATTCTGGAAATGGGAACAACAGTTGGAGTTCCTCAAGGAAAATTACAATTTGGATGAAGTCTCGATGCGCTTGGTTGTGGGCCAACGCTTGAGAGGTGGTGCATTGGAGTGGTTTCACACGAGACCTGCATATTTGGGTATGTCATTAACGCAATTATTGAATTAGATGAAGGAGGTATTCGACAATCGACCAGCGAAATTAGAGTTGAGGCGACAATTCGAGAGCCGGCAGTGGAAAAGTCATGAAACTTTCGGCGAATACTATATCGACGAGTTGGCTCTTGCCAATCGCATTACTGTACCTGAGGACGAGCTCGTCGATTATTTGATTGACGGTATACCGGATCAATCCCTCCAGAATCAGGCCAGGATTCAGAGATTCTCAGCGAGAATACAGTTGCTCAAAGCTTTTGAGAAAGTATCGTTGAGGCGCGAGAAGAAAGACGACCCGAAAGGACGCCCCTTTCTCCAGCAGAAGGAAGTCTCTAGATCCGCTTCCTCCAATGGAAGCAACAGCCAGCTACAGCCACGTGAAGAGAAGTTAAAGGAGACCAGTGGCCCATCGAAAACAACGGACACAAGAATTTGCAATTATTGCAAAAAACAAGGGCACACCAAGTTCAACTGTCCACGATTGTCAGCGAAGACGAGACCCTGGTTCAAATGTGGACAGATGGGCCACGTCATCAGAGATTGTCCAAGGAAGCCAGTGCAGATCAACAGCGTGGAGAAGGAGCCTGCGGAACCAGAGATTGCGCCGCCGAACGACGAGTATTTTAATATTATGTGTAAAGAAAACTGTACGGAAAATTTAATGAAATTAGAGACATTGTTGGACACGGGCAGTCCAGTTAGTTTTATTAAATTAAAATATGTTCCGAGTGATTCTATCGATTGCGCAGATGATCTTAAGACCAAATTCACAGGTATTAACGGTAGTAGCCTTGAGATTTTAGGGACAGTAATGGTCGACATTAATTTTAGCTCTCAGAGGACGTTATCGAAGGCATGTTTACTTGTTGTTCCAGATTGTACTATGCGTACGTCAGTCGTTTTGGGGAGAGATTGTCTAAGTAAACTTGGCCTTGTTTTGAGAGTGAGAAATGAAATTACTGAGAGGATAGACGAAATTATGAATATAGATATCGCGTTAGTGGAAGATCCGGTCGACTCACTGATCATCAATCCCAATGTTTCGTTCGAGTACCAACAACAATTGAAAGAATCATTTAGAGAAAAATATTTGAAGCCCGAGCGCCCGAATGAGCCAGACGTTTCCGCCGAGTTAAAGTTGGTGCCGAATAATTTTCAGCCATTTCATTTTCGGCGGCGTAGACTTTCCTATGTAGAGAAAAATAAAGTCCGAGAAATCATCGATGGGTTATTAGATCAAGGAATTATCAGACGGAGTCGTTCAGAATACGCTTCACCAATTGTTCTCGTTAAAAAGAAGACCGGTGAAACTCGTATGTGCGTCGACTATCGCACTGTTAATAAGTTGACGCCTCGGGATAATTATCCGTTACCTCTAATCGAGGATCAGCTAGATGTTTTAGACGGTAAAAAGTATTTCTCGGCATTGGACTTGAAAGATGGCTTTCATCACATTCGTGTCGCGGAAGAGTCGATAAAATATACAGCTTTCGTCACACCGATGGGGCAGTATGAGAAATTTTATCGAGAGAGGTGACATCGTTGTTTATCTCGACTACATATTGATAGCGACAGAGACAATTGAACATCATTTGAGGGTATTGGACGAATTATTCCAGGTGCTCGTTCGAAGTAAATTACAATTGAGACTTGATAAGTGCACGTTTTTATCTACTGAGGTTCAATATTTAGGGTATCGAGTCAGTGCTGAGGGAATTCGTCCGACAGAAGATGGTATTAGCGCGATTGCCAGGTTCCCAGTCCCGAGAGATGTGAGGAGCGTGAAACGCTTCTTGGGCATGTGCTCGTATTTCAGAAAATTTATTGAGGGATTCTCAGTAGTCGCAAAACCGTTAACGGATTTGACTAAAAATAATGCACAGTTCCAGTTTGGGGAATCTCAGTTGAAAGCGTTTGAAACGTTGAAATCGAAGCTTATAGCGTCACCTATTCTGTCGATTTACAATCCTCACGACACTACAGAGTTGCATACGGACGCGAGTTCTCATGGGTTTGGCGCGGTACTCATGCAAAAGAAAAGTGACCTCCGATTTCATCCGGTATTTTAGTTTTCCAAACGGGCGACCGATGTCGAAAGCCGTTATCACAGCTTCGAGCTGGAGACGCTCTCAATCATCTATGCATTGCGTAGATTCCGTATTTATATCCAAGGAATCAAGTTTAAAGTCATCACGGATTGTAATTTCTCGAAGATGACGTTGGACAAGAAGGAGATTAATCCGAGAATCTCGCGATGAGCGCTCGAGCTTCAAAATTTTGATTATGAAGTCGAACATCGCGCAGGAAATCGCATGCAGCATGTTGATGCATTGAGTCGCGCACCGGAAATTCTAGTTGTTGAAGACAACCCTTTTGAGGTCCATCTCTCTCTTAGCCAGGGCCGAGACCCGGAAATAGTAAAAATTCGTGGAATGCTTGAGAAATCAGAACATCAATTGTATGAAACGAGGAATGGCCTAGTATTTAGAAAAGATAAAGGGAATTTGCTTTTTTTGTGCGAAATAATATGATCATTCACGTAATTAGAAAATACCATGAAGAGATGGGTCATTTATCTGTCGAAAAGACGTGCAATGCCATAAAAACGACCTATTGGTTCCCAGGGATGAATGAGAGAGTTGGGAGCTATATTCGAGATTGTCTTAAGTGTATAGCTTTTAACCCAGTCACCGGAAAAGCCGAGGGTTTTTTACACAATATTCCGAAGGGAAATGTTCCATTTGGAACGATTCACATTGATCACTGTGGGCCAATAGAGAAGGCACGCCTTATCAAAAAACATGTGTTTGTCGTCGTCGATTCGTTTACCAAGTTCACTAAGCTTTACGCGACGAGAACAACGTTTTCCACGGAGGCTATCGATGCCCTTCGACGATTTTTCACGGATTATAGTCGCCCGAGGTGCATCGTGTCTGACCGGGGCACTTGTTTTACGTCGACGGAATTTCGGGAATTTCTTGAAGAAAGTAATGTTAAACATGTATTGATTGCCACTGGCTCACCGAAAGCCAATGGACAAGTAGAGCGAATTAATCGTGTTTTGGGAGTAATGCTTGGTAAATTAATCGACAATGACTCAGGTCGATACTGGTACAAAGTGTTGCAAGATGTTAAATATGCACTGAACAATTCGGTACACAAGTCAACTGGTGAAACACCTGCGAAATTGTTGTTCGGAGTTGATCAGCGCGGAAAATTGAGTGACGATATTAAAGACTATTTGAGTGAGCATATTGTAAACAATACTCGCGATTTAGATGGAATGCGCGCTAAGGCGGCGGAGCAAATTGTAAAATCACAGAATTATAATGAGAATTATTTTAATCAGAAAAGAAAAGAACCGAAGAAATATGAAATAGGCGATTATGTGATGATTCGTAATTTTGATAGCACTCCGGGTGCTCTCCAGAAATTAATCCCTAGATTCAAAGGACCTAACTATGTGGTTCCAGTATCACGTAACGATAGATATGTGATTGCTGACATCGATAATCACCAAGCTACTCAGCGGCCTTACTGCGGAGTTTGGGAGGCTGCAAATATACGCCCATGGTGCAATAACAGTGATACTTCGCAAAAAAACAAAAGAAAAAAAGGGGGAAATAATATAGATAAATAAAATCAAGTGCAATATTTTACGCTCGTGTTCAATTCTTCTATAATTTATATTTACTAGTCATTCAGGTATTGTTTTATGTAAAAAGTTAATTTTGATAACGAATGACACGAGAAACAGCATTTATTATATTTTGTATATCTATGTTTGAGTGTAACGAAAACGAATGAGTTTGATTNGTGCAATAACAGTGATACTTCAAAAAAAAAAAAAAACGGGAAATATTATAGATAAATAAAATCAAGTGCAATATTTTACGCTCGTGTTCGATTCTTCTATAATTTATATTTACTAGTCAATCAGGTATTGTTTTATGTAAAAAGTTAATTTTGATAACGAATGACACGAGAAACAGCATTTATTATATTTTGTATATCTATGTTTGAGTGTAACGAAAACGAATGAGTTTGATTGTAATGAGTGATGTACATATGAGTAGTAAGTCGTTCTGTTGACTGTATGCATTTATGAATAGTCCGAGACGTACTAGGGTCAGGACAGCCGAGTTGTAATGGAAGGAATAAAATCGATAAAATAATTATAATAGTACCCGTAGGTAAGACATCTCCCGAGGGTGTCCCCNTCCACAGCGAGAGTCACGAGAGAAGTTCAGTATCTTTTGTTAATTCTTTTGTTTTGTATCGTCTTCTGGATTGTTTGGATCGAATCTGGCACCGACATCGTGGGACTGAGGTAGCAATGTCTCCGGGAATCGTCGAGGGACTTCGGGACACTTCGAGTTCGTGATGAAAGCCTCATGGGTCTTCGGATTGCCAGAGGTCGCCAGCTCTCGCGCAACTCTAGGGGAGGCGTGACGTAGGAGCCCGGCTGGTTCAATGTGGAAGGGGAAGTGAAGGATTTCGCCGAGATCAGAAGGAGGTTGAGTTAAATGATCCTTCGGTGACAAAATGGTCAGGAGACTGATTTGAAAGGAGGTCAGAGGACATTTAGAGTTAATAGATACTCTGGGATAAATGGTTTTAATTAAATAACGTCTAGAGAAGTCACTGCGCATGCGCCGACGGACTTGGTTCGGCCATGTGAGCGACAGAGTCTAGTTGCCCGGAAACTGATTGGAGGAGTGAACGGAACGAGCAGCCAATGAGCGTCGTTACCGCGTTTTCACAGTCCAGCGTGGTGTCGCTGGGAAAACGAACCTCACTTCCCGTTTGGTGGTTCCAACACACGTTGTGTTTAAGCTATTTGGAGAGTTAATTGCGTTAGTTTTGGGTGTTTTGGGGAGCCTGAAGGCGATCTAGAAGGAGAATAAGACCTGTGGAGGAAGCCTTGAGTGGATTCGTCTAGAGGAAGGTCCCGAGGACTCGGAATTGAGGAGTTTTTGAGACGTTTTCCGGAGGCATCGAGGTGGACTGTTGGGTGAGCGTGATGGCTACGACTCCGTATGACGCATCTTTGTAAATTTGTCGTGAGTAGGACTCTGGCCAATTTTAGAATTTTGAATAGATGCTCCGTGCATCTTAGTCCCGTAGGACTTCTGGAGTTTCGAGATAATTGCCGGATAGAGTCCTAGTCGCTCTGATCTGTACTCAATTAGCGGGTATTTTCGTCTCTCTCTCGTGCGTAATTGGAATTATTGTGTT
The DNA here is from genome assembly GCF_001412515.2 of Diachasma alloeum. Taxonomy (NCBI): domain Eukaryota; kingdom Metazoa; phylum Arthropoda; class Insecta; order Hymenoptera; family Braconidae; genus Diachasma; species Diachasma alloeum. Next base: position 212,245 of record NW_021681028.1, read on the forward strand.
TGAGCATTCGATTTCGGTTGTCTCGCGACATTGATTCATTTCGTAGAGTCTCGGGCTCTCGGGTTTCATGTTGCGAGTAATGATTATTTTATGAATTTTGGTTGTTGAAAATGAGTTAGTGTTGCGTCTAAATTAATCTGTGTTAGATGAACGCTCTCTCTGTCGGTGAATATTCAGTGAAGGACATTGAACGTAGGTCTTTTGTGTCTCGTGACCTTGCTTCGTTTCGCTGGCCCATTGTCTCAAGTTTTCGTATTTGTGTCGGACAGCCAGCTTACTTGTCACGTAGATGAATTCTTGGGTTTCGATCGTTCAGTGTTGTTCAATCTACATGATTATTGTGGACGATATTTCGATTCTGGTTTTATTTTTTTTTCTCTTTGACTTTGGTTATTTTTGACTATCTCTTTTGACTAAATTGACTACTTCTCTATTTTCCTATCAGAATCTTTTATTCCTTGGACAAGTGTAGAATCAGTACTATTGAAGCCTCATGATCGTTGATCGATCGAAACAACCAAAGGGGGTTTTCCAGAGAAATTGAGTTATTTTATTTGTATCGAGTCATATAAGTCGGATTAAATATTGTGATTTTTCCCCCGCAATCTTGAGTTAATTTTATTTATTTGGTCAGGACCTAGTCATACTTTAACCTAAGCTTCACCAGTGACCTTCATGCCGTTCTTCGGTCGGAGCTAGCAGGAGACCGTTTCGAAGCTTGGGATTATTCCGGAAATTTTGTTTTTGGCTATTCGTTTCATTCCAATGATCGTTCTGGTAATAACGACCTGGCGCTCGACTTATTTGCTGTTTCAGGGTGGTCGTACGTCGAAGGGCTACGTAGTGGATTGAGGGTTCCGTGAACCTCTTGAAATTACGTCACAGTACATGAGTAGTAAGTCATTCTGTTGACTGTATGCATTTATGAATAGTCCGAGACGTAGTAGGGTCAGGACAGCCGAGTTGTAATGGAAGGAATAAAATCGATAAAAATAATTATAATAGTACCCGTAGGTAAGACGTCTCCCGAGGGTGTCCCCTCTCTTTTCTTATATTTTGGAACACGAGAGGTAATCGCGGAGCAGACCGACAGTCCGGCGTTAGCTCCGAAAATGTGAATATCTATTCGTCTCATTAAATAGCTTGATAAGTTACTTTTATATCTACGCGTCATTTAAATATCCTGACAGCCCTTACACTTAGGATATAATTCATCCGGATGCTAAATTTTACGGTGGGGTTTATTTTTTTAATATGGCTTGGTGTAACCAGGCTTCGTTCTTCAACATAAAAATGGGATTGAATGGATATTACAAATTACGAAATACCATTTCTAATTCTGTATTCCAATTTCCTCAATTTCAATGTTTAAGCCATTTTCCAAGTTGAAATTTACTGAATAACTGAATTGTAAAATTATGTATTCATTTTTCCCAATAAAGATGCTATAGTATGCATATTATGAAAATGATCACTGTAAATCTAAATGTTGGTACATGTCTCCACAAACGTAAATTATTGCTTTTCTGAAAGGAGAATATGTGAAGAAAATCGTAGAAACCTCCGTTCTTGCTAAAATTTGAACTCCCATCATGACATTCCGCTTGATCAAACATCTCTTTTTAACTTTAGGGCTCTTATGTGGCTTAAGCAAGCTCCGTCGCCCATCATGGGACTTCAAATGATAGAACGTCGGTTTGTAGCGGGCATCTGAGTCAGAAAAATCAGTGATTTTAGACACATGGACAAAGTAGGAATCATTGCCTCCTCGACAATCACGGACTTGATTTCCAAAATGAGTCATTAGGTAAAGAATTTCAATCTTGATTCCTACATTTTTTTTCTCACAATCTGAGTCAGGGCCAATGTGGTTAGAAGAGTCAACAATTTTCGAAAAATCCTGGTCCTGAAGGGCTCGAGCAAATGGTTTCCAAAATAACCTATTAGGCGCAGAAGAGTCTACAGTTTCCAAAATATTAATCCCCCCTTCCCATTGTACCATCAGCAGTCCGATTTAAAGTTAGAAGCGTAAAGAAAAATTTCACCCGCTGTAACCCTCAACCAAGAACCAAAAATTCCCCCCTCTCTTCACAGCTATCACCATCAGATTTAGGCTCAGAAGGGTGAGAAAAAATTCCCCCCCTCCTCACCATCGCACCGACAACTAGCCGATTTGGGGTCAGAAGGGTCAGGAAAAATACCCCACCTCCCTTGGACTTCCCACAATCAGATTGAAGGTCAGAAGGGTTAGAAAAAATTCCCCCCGCCCCTCGCACCCTTCGCAATTTGATTTAGGGTCAGAAGGGTTAGAAAAAGTCCGCAGAAAATGTCCTCACCCCTTGGACTTCCCACAATGTAATTGAGGGTCAGAAGAGTCAGGAAAAAAACTCCCCACGCCCTTGGACTTACCACAATGCCATTAAGGGGCAGAAGGGTCAAAAAATTCCTCCCTTCCTGCCCATCGCACTCTCAACCATCCGATTTAAGGTCAGAACGGTCAGAAAAAATTCCGCCCCCCTTTGACATCCCTCAATGTGATTGAGGGTCAGAAGGGTTGGGAAAAATTTTTCCCCCCCCGGACTTCCCACAATGCGATTAAGGGTAACAAGGGTCAGGAAAAATCCTCCCCCCTTGCATCCTCAACGAAGAATCCAAAATTCTCCCTCTCCGCCCGATTTAGGGCTAGAAGGGACAGAAAAAAATTCTCCTTGGATCTTCCACAATCCGATGTGGGGTCTGAATGGTCAGAACACCCTCCCCTTCTTGGACCCTTCGCAATTCGATTTAGGGCCAGAAGGGTAAGGAAAAAAAATTCACCTCCCCCTTGGACAACCCACAATGCGATTAAGGGTCGGAAGGGTCAGGAAAAATTTACCCACCCTCCTCGCACCATTCGCAAATCGATTTAGGGTCAGATGGGTAAAAAAAAACACCCCCCTACCCGTCGAACTCACAAAAATTCGATTTAGGGTCAGGAGGTTCAGAAAACAATTTCTCCTCTCCTCCCCTTGGACTTCCCAAAATGCGATTAAGGGTCAGAAGGGTCAGAAAAAATCTCCTTTCTCTTGCATCCTCAACAAAGAACCCAAAATTCCACCCTCCCCATCGCACACCCAACTATGTGATTTAGGGTAAGAAGGGTCAAAAAACATTCCCTCCCACCTTAGACTTCCCGCATTGCGATTAAGGGTCATAAGGGTAAACAAAAATCCGTCCTCCCTTCTCATCGCACCCTTAACTATCCGATTTAGGGTCAGATGGGTCAGAAAAAAATTCCCCTCTCCCCTTGGATACTCCACAATCTGATTTAGGGTCTGAAGGGTAAAAAAAAGCCCCCATCCCCTCGGATTCTCTGCTATTTGATTTGGAGTCAGAATGGTCGGAAAAAAAATTTCCCCCCACGTTTGGACTTCCCACAATGTGATTTAGGGTGAGAAGGGTCAAAAAAATCCCCCCCCCCCTCCGTGGACTTCTCGCAATGCAATTAAAGGTCAGAGGGACAGAGAAAATTCCCCCCCCCCTTGGACTTACCACAATGTAATTGAGGGTCAGACGTACCAGGAAAAATCCTCCCCTCGCACGCTTCGCAATTCGATTTAGGGTGAGAAGGGTCAAAAAAATTCCCCCCCCCCCCCGCCCCCGAGGACTCCACTCAATGCGATTAAGGGTCAGAAAGGTAAAAACAGATCCCTCCGCCCCTCTCATCGCACCCTCAACTATCAGATTTAGGGTCAGATGGGTCAGAAAAAAATTCCCCTCACCCCTTGGATCCGCCACAATCTGATTTGGGGTCTGAAGGGTCAGAAAAAAAGTCCCCTCACGCTCAGACCCTTCGCTATTCAATTTAGGGTCAGAAGGGTCAAAAAACAAATTCCTCCCACGCTTGGACTTTCCACAATGCGATTAAGGGTCAGAAGGGTCAAAAGAATTACCCCATCGCACCTTCAGCTATCCGATTTAGGGTCAGAA
>NW_021681028.1:216264-221056 GCF_001412515.2 Diachasma alloeum
TGATTGAGGGTCAGAAGGATCAGGAAAAATTCCCTCCCTCCTCGCACGCTTCGCTATTCAATTCAGGGTCAGAAGGGTCAAAAGAAAAATCCCCCCCACGCTTGGATTTTCCACAATGCGATTAAGGATCATAAGCGTCAAAAAAATTACCCCATCGCACCCTCAGCTATCCGATTTAGGGTCAGAAGGATCAGAGAAAATTACCCACCCCCCCTCCCTTGAACTTACCAAAATGCGATTGAAGGTCAGAAGGATCAGAAAAAATCCCCCCTCCCCTCGCAGGTTTAACAATTCGATTTAGGGTCAGAAAGGTAAAAAAAATTCCCCCCCGCCCCCGAGGACTTCCATCAATGCGATTAAGGGTCAGAAAAATGATTCCCCTCACCCCTCGCACACTCGTCAATGAACCAAAAATTCGACCCCCCTCGTGCGTCCTCTGAGAATGACACATCAAAAATCAATTGTTTGATTAATCATTAAAACATTAATTAAAACAAAGCATGAATTAAAACACCATCCTCAAACGGTTCATGTTTTTCATTGGCTATTAATGATATCTCGCAAATAGGATGTATAGATGACTTGTAGAATCGATAACTTGGAGAGCATATATGATAATTACGTGTCTCTGAACAGTGAGGCAAATCATTTTCTTGAATGAGCGTATAAATGTGTTGGATGTTGGATGTTGGTGTTGGATGTCGGATGTTGAAATCCGTACGAGGTTGAATGTATGCCGAACCTTTTTTATTATCTCCAAATACCTGGAGTGTTGGGAATGGATGCATTTTATATAAATAATGGACATTTGGATCCAAAAGCGGTACATGTAATACGAGAAATAGTTTTCCGCCATGATAGCCAATGGAAGTCTTGGAAATTTTTCCCAACTCTCCAGCGCGTACTTCTTCCATGGAGAGAGGGAATACATGCTCTTTATTATCATTATGTCTTACAAATTGATTCACAGCGTCCTCAAGAATCTGAGGTATTATGAGTCCAGGGTGGATGAATCCTAGTTTTGCAAAATATACAGAGTTAATTACTGTCTGTAAATTATCAACATAGGTGTCAATTTCCATTTCTTTATGACGCATCCACTGCTCCAAATGATTAATAAATGTGATTTGATTCTCAGTATTTTGAACTTTATGCACTTTGAGAATTATCCTATCCCCTAAAATATTATGACGAGCCGAACGGTTTTTATATTATCAATTTCATCATGAATGCGGTGAAATTCTGATTTCACTATATGGATTTGATTACCGATTAAATTGACTATATTCTTCCGATTCTCATACAACTTATCAATTTCTTTATTATAATATAATGCATCTTCTTCGTCAAGAGTGCCAAAGAGCGCACGGCTTATACCCCCAATAACACATAAGGGCACGCTCCGTGCTACAATGGGTGTAACATCGTCATCAGGCTCCGGCTTAATATCCATAAGAGACTGGATATGTTTCAGATATCGATCTGCTATTTCGTATTTGGATTTTATATAACTCGTATCAAGTATTAAAGCACAACGTTCACGTGTTTCATATTTCCAACATATCGTTTCATGGGATTTTAGTACACTTTCAGACAGGAAAGGTTTTTGTGATTGAAAAAAATTCATATCTATGAATGTCACTAAACGCCATTCGCTTTTTGCGAAACGAATTTGATGCATTGGTTCATAATAGAAACCCACACCAGAGTCAATGGGCGTTTTCCTAAAATTTACAATCTGGGTGCCTCCAAGGGGTACCGACAGTACCAGCAAAGCGCTCAGGAGCAGCTACAGGGACATTTCGATCTTTTTTGCTTCCGAATGGAAGCATTGTAATCGGTCGATTTTTCGATTCGCTAATTTTACTTGGAAATGATGTAGAATGGTCTGAAACGTGAAAATACAAAAGTTGAGGACAATGTATGTATTTGTGTCCGAAAGTGTGGTCGATTTTTTCGAAAATTTTTATAAATCATGACAAATAAAGGACTAAAGTTGAAGCTAAAAATCTGAAATTTTGTCACCTAATTGGTATTACTTTCGAGCATTTCTGGGGGCAGTTTCAGCTCAAACGGCACAGTAGTTTCTGAGATACAGCAATTTCTCAAAAATTTTTGTTCCTCAATATCTCAAAAACTACATGACCGATTTGAATTTTTTTGACGCCAAAATCTTCTTTGTGATAATATCTATTGGATCAAATCATAATATTGTTATGTAACTATCGACAGTTTGGTAATAATTGGCATTTTTCATTTTTATGAAAAAATCGTTGTATGCAGGATAGCGCCCCCAAAAATTAAGATAGAAAGTTGAAATTGGGTACAATTGTAGTCTTTATGACATTACAGGATATGATTGTGGATGAGCTGAATCGAATGGGTAGTTTAGAAGATATTTAACTTTTCGTGAAAAACTGTAATGCTCAATATCTCCAAAACTACTGGTCCGATTGACTTTTTTTTCTCAAAATATTCGTCATGGTATCTTTTGTCAAGATCAATCAAAATATGCATAGCCTCCCATGCAATGTTTTCGAGACTTCAGCGTTTTTCTAGTTTTATAAATTAAAATCCAATGTGGGCTCTACAATACGCGTTAAAAATGGACTAAACATTTGAGATTCTGACTACTAGTTTGCATGATTGGCCCACATTCATGTATAAAATTTTCTGTCAATCGATTCAGTACATCCCGGCATAGAGTAATTCATCCGAAACGCTTTTTTTCTGAAAAATCACAAATCGTTATTTTATCAATGTTTTCCATCTCTGCATAACTTCAAAAGTCATATAATACAAATCCATATTTTTTTACTCCGTATAATCTAATATTTGATGGATATTCGATAGCCATACTTGTAGCAGAGCCAGAGGTTCGCGTGGTCTAATTTTTTAAGAGGTGTAAATTTTATATTAATTTTCAATATTCAAAGTATGGTCATTCGTCAATATTACATTTCATGTAAATATTACGTTGAGACTCTTACCTACGTTGAATGGAGCTAGCGTTTCTGTCCATGAGATGAATCTAATTATACGCGTTCAAAAAATCAAACGTTTTGAGGAACATAGGCAGCAAGGATGAGATGTTTCTTCTTCTTCTATTCTATATGGCCATATCCTAAACTCTATAAGAGCCCCAAGCACCGCGAGTAAGCCGTTTGTAGGAGGATGTCTTCATAGGTTATTCTAACACACTGTTCTTGCAGTGTTCTAAAAGTTACATAAGACAAAACCTTGACTTCACTTAACTTCACTAACAAGAGAACTCGTTGACCAAATTTTGGCCGCATACGCGGTCATGTATGCCTCCGTGCACACATACAATCGATATTTAACATATTGACAAATCATTTAAACCCTGGAGATTTATGGAACACGTTACATCTACGGTATAGCGTAGATGTTCCGTAGATGTGCGTAGATGTGCATTTTTGGGCCTAAAAAGCATGAAAATGATGGAAATAAAGTGGAATAATGATTAGGAAGTTAAATCTCAGAAGATTAGTATCAGTTATCACTCATTAATTGAGTTTTTTAATGAATTTGAAGAAATTACTGCTAGCCCGAGTCGAATAATTGGACCTGACAAGTTCTACTTAGGACTTTCCGTTCAGAACTGGATAGGTCTTGGGAAGCCTCTTCCCAAGTGCTTCCGCGACCTTTCTACCTCTGGTTATGTCCCATTTCAGCACTTGTAAGGTGTAAGCAGGACTTGTATTCAGACCTTCCAAATCCTTGCCGGTCCCCGTAATTCTATGGGCCTATATTAAATCTGCGTTCATATCCGTGTTTACTCATGCGTTATTGAAATCAAAAATGCAATTATTGTTTTTATAATCTCGAAAATCGACATTTCACGAGAGAGTGGAGGGGAGATGCATGTATGTGGAGGCTTGACATTTTTACCCAACAAGNCGGCCTCCGGTAAAAAATTTTTTTTTTCATTTTTCATTTTTTCCACATACTTTTGATAGTTNAAGAATCTATTCTAGCCACACGTGTCCCTACGCTCGCATGCATTATCCAAACAAAAAATGAAAGTGTTAACAAATCTGACCATTGTTCCAAGTGAAAACCGAAAATCTGACCCTGTGGCCCCCGGTGAAACATTTTTTTTTCAGTTTTCACTTTTTCCACATAATTTTGAGAGTTCTGAATAACCCGTCGCCTAAATAGTCAGAATCAACGTTAACTCGGCTAAAAAATTCAATTTTGGCGAAAGTCGACTTTCCCCCTGAAAAAATCCAAGATCTGACACTTTGGCCCTCGTGACCCTTGTGACCCTTTGACCGACTATCCCCCTGAAAAAATCCAAGACTTGGCCCTTTGGTTCCGGGTGAAAATTTTTTTTTCAGTTCTCACTTTTTCCACATACTTTTGATAGTTCTGAATAGCCCGTCGCTTAAATAGTTGGAATCAACGTTCACCCGGCTAAAAAAATCAATTTTGGCGAAAATCGACTTGCCCCGGAAAACCCGAAAATCTGACCCTTTGGCTGGGGCCAAAAAAAACGGTTTCTTAGTTTTCACTTTTTCCACATACTTCTGACGGTTCGGATTAGCCCGTCGCTTAAATAGTTGGAATCAACGTTCACCCGGCTAAAAAAATCAATTTTGGCGAAAATCGACTTGCCCCGGAAAACCCGAAAATCTGACCCTTTGGCTGGGGCCAAAAAAAACGGTTTCTTAGTTTTCACTTTTTCCACATACTTCTGACGGTTCGGATTAGCCCGTCGCTTAAATAGTTGGAATCAACGTTCACCCGGCTAAAAAATTCGATTTTGGCG
>NW_021681028.1:221399-228208 GCF_001412515.2 Diachasma alloeum
GCTGGGGCCACAAAAAACGTTTCCTTAGTTTTCACTTTTTCCACATACTTTTGACAGTTCTGACTAGCCCGGCTCTTAAATAGTTGGAATCAACGTTCACCCGGCGAAAAAATTCGATTTTGGCGAAAAATCCAAGATCTAACACTTCGACCCTTGTGACCCTTGTGACCCTTGTGATCCTTGGACCGACTTTCCCCCCGGAAAAATTCAAGATCCGACCCTTCGGCCTCCGGTGAAAAAAATTTTTTTTTTCATTTTTCACTTTTTCCCCATACTTTTGATAGTTCTGAATGGCCCGTCGCTTAAATAGTTGGAATCAATGTTCACCCGGCAAAAAAAATCGATTTTGGCGAAAATCCACTTGCCCCGGAAAACCCGAAAATCCGACCCTTTGGCTGGGGCCAAAAAAAAACGGTTTCTCCGTTTTCACTTGTTCCACATTCTTTTGACATTTTCACTAGCCCGGCGCTTAAATAGTTGGAATAAACGTTCACTCGGCTAAAAAATTCAATTTTGGCGAAAGTCGACTTTTCCTCTGCCAAAACCGAAAATCTAACCCTTTGGCTCCGCATGAAAAACAATTTTTTTTAGTTTTCACTTTTCCCACATACTTTTGAGAGTTCTGAATAGCCCGTCGCTTAAATAATTGGAATCAACACTCGCCCGACTAAAAAATTCGATTTTGGCGAAAGTCGACTTTCCCCCTGGAAAAACAGAAAATCTGACTCTTTGGCTCGGGGTGAAAAAAAAAATTTATTTCGACTTTTTTCGCGCCTTCGGGGGTTTCATTGGCATCAGAATTGTTAGAAACTACAGAATCAACTTTCACTTGGCGAAAAAATTCAATTTTTGCGAAAATCGACTTTCACCCTTGACCCACGTGAAAATAAAAATTTTTTTTTTCCCCTTTTCTGTCAGCTACGAGTGTTTTATTGGCATCAGGGGGTCAATAAATACAGAATCAACGTTCATTACTTTTTATTTAAACACCGCCTGCAAGCGGGGAGATGAGGGTGGCTAAAATATATTCTGCAACCCTGTCTCCTCGTTGGCTACAAATTTCAACCTTCCGCATACATGCCTTCCCCTTCACTCGCTCGTAAAATCACGCGTTCTTGGTAGCATCGAGGAGGACTTCTCAGAACCGAAAAGAACTGAGGATTCGAAAGGTCTCTGGAAAAGTACGTCGCAGAACTGATTAGGACTTACCAGGTCCATGGAGGTCTGGAGAGGTCTTGAAAGACCTGTGTACGTCCAATCAGAACCAAATCCTCGACTCGGGNTTGTGTAAGTCCAATCAGAACCAAATCCTCGACTCCGGAGTGTACTTAATGTTACCAGAACGTTGTGTGAGGGGGATTCCGCGAGATGGCGGCAGCGTCGAATTACCTGTGGCGGCTCAGCCCTCAGCAGTTCCCGAGGTTACCGGCCGAACCTGCCACCAACGCCAACGACGAAAGCAATTACTAGTTCCTAGGGAGAACTAGGAAAGCCCGCCATTCCGCCATAACGATACTTACCTCTCCCGCGTTGACCCACCACAGCTGTGGCGTTATATATTTTGTATCGTTTAAAGTATTCCAAAGTATTCCAATAAATAATTATAAGTGTTTATCATAAATAGAACTCTACTTTCTTTATGTGAGATTCCCCACCATCTCCATAATTGGTGACCCCGACGTGATCCGGAAGGATTACCACACACGCAGTGCTTAACCTCAACCCGGCACGTGCCCACAACCAGACGCCGAGTTGCATCATGCCTCTTGCACACTCGCCGGCGCCCAACGTTGCAACTGACAGTCCATCAGGTCAGTCACAATCGACACAACCACCAAGAGCATCATCGACTTACCCGGATTGGGATAACCTCCTCGGTGCATTCGCAACCCCCGCCAGCACACACAGATCCAACGTCAACGAGCCCCCGTTTGGGGTAAACCTCATCAACCAGCAAGCCCTTGACGATCTCCAGGTCATGGCCCTGTCGAGTTTCAAGCTCACCCCGTTCATCAGTGAGGATCCTGGCGCGTGGTTCACCCAGATTGAGGCCCAGTTCCGGAATCGACGCATCACGAACGACAACAGCAGATACGATGCTGTTCTCGAGTCACTTCAGGCGCAGCACCTCAGAGAGATCACCGACTTCATCAAATCACCTCCAGCTCAAGATAAGTATGATTACCTGAAAGAGCAAATCACCAAAAGATTTTCCGAATCAGTGGACCGACGCTTGCACAAACTTTTGACAGAGCTCGAGCTTGGCAATCAAAAGCCCAGCCAACTNTCCAGCTCAAGATAAGTATGATTACCTGAAAGAGCAAATCACCAAAAGATTTTCCGAATCAGTGGACCGACGCTTGCACAAAGTTTTGACAGAGCTCTAGCTTGGCAATCAAAAGCCCAGCCAACTTTTGAGGCAGATGAGGAACCTGACTGATGGGAAGGTTTCTGACGAGCTCCTTCGTAGCAGGTGGTTGTCCCTACTGCCGGATGTCGCAAGCAAGATCCTCAAGGCTGTCCAGACCAACACCACACTCGATCAGCTGGCAGAGGCTGCTGATGCTGTGATGGAGAATCACCAAGGTGCCCAGGTCATGGCCAGGTCATGGCCACTCACGTACCAACTCGAGGCACAGCAGCAGCCACAGACCTCCTCAACCACAATGGGTCCAGCAGTCTCATCGAGCAGAGGCTTGGTGCCCTTGAGCGAGCAGTCGAGACCCTGTGCCATGCACTCCAGCAGATGTCTTCCAGGATGGGGCAACTTCACCCTAGAAGATCACGATCGCACTCCCGTGGTCGTTCTCTCACGCCAGCACCTCAAGGTCGAAGTAGTCTCTGCTACTATCACGAGCGGTTTGGAGATAGGGCACGACAGTGCCAACCTCCATGCTCTCGCTCCAGCTCTGCCAGCCAGCTACCGTTAAAGTAGAAACACTGCCGTCTGTTCAGGCGGCCTGCGGCAGCTTAGACATCAACAATAATGCAGCCATCAAAGAACTTCGCCTATTCGTCTCCGACAAAGCTAGAGGCCAAAGATATCTTGTCGACTCTGGATCTGTGATATCCATAGTCCTCCGTTCCTGGAGTCGACACAACCTTCAACCTGCAGAGCTCAAGCTGTTTGCTGCCAACAACACGGTCATTGACACCTATGGCCAACAGCTCCTGACCCTCCACATTGGACTTCTACGCGACTACAAGTAGAATTTCACCGTCGCCAACGTCAAAGTTCCCATCATCGGCGCAGACCTCCTCACACACTATGGTCTGCTCATCGACCTCAAACGAAAACGTCTCATCGATCCAACGACTCAACTCTCAGCACCTAGAGATGTCTACGAGACCAGCATCTACAGCATCTCCACCGTCACCAACGATAGCTCAGCAATCTCTCCCGACATTCAACGATTACTCGTGAAGTTCGTGGAGGTCACGAAGCCTCCAGCCGCTCCGAGAACCCAGCTTGAAATCCCAGTAGCTCACCACATCGTCACCAGCGGCCCACCAGTTGCCGAGTGGCCTAGACGTCTTGCTGGGGCCAAGCTGCAAGCAGCACGGGACGACATCCAGTCTCTCCTGCACTGCGGCATCATCAGACCCTCCAGCAGTCAATGGGCGAGCCCCATTCACATGGTGCCCAAGAAGCAGGGAGGCTGGCGCTCAACAGGAGACTATCGAGGTCTCAACCAGTGCACAGTGCCTGATCGATATCCGCTGCCCATCATCGAGGACACTCTCCAACGTTGCTACAGCTCCGAGGTCTTCACGACCCTTGACCTTGTGAGAGCATACCACCAGATCCCGGTAGCACGAGAGGACATCACCAAGACGGCTGTAACAACACCCTTCGGCCTCTTCGAGTTCCTCGGCATGCCTCCAGGACTGCGCAACGCTGCGCAAACGTTTCAGCGCCACATGGACAACCTGCTGAGAGACATCGACTTCGCAGCGTGCTACATAGACGACCTCATCGTGTTCTCCAGGACCCCTGAAGAGCATCTGCAGCACCTCGAGGTCATTCTCAACATCCTACAGGACAACCACCTCAGCATTAACACCAGCAAGTGCCAATTTGGGCAAGACGAGGTCATCTACTTGGGCTACAAGGTCAATCGTCATGGCTTCTCACCACCTGAGAGCAAGGTCCAAGCTATCGTCGAGTTCCCGAGACCCGAGACTGTCGCTGAGCTTCGCAGGTTTCTCGGAATGCTCAATTACTATCGACGATGCCTCCCGCATGCATCACACGACCAAGCCTCACTCAACGACTTCACCAAGGACTGCAAGAAGGATGACAAGCGGAAGATTCCCTGGACCTCAGACACAGAGACTGCATTCAGCCAATGCAAGGAGAGAATCGCCTCAGCATCCCGAGTCAGCTTCCTCTCACCAACCGCACCAATCGCACCCTTAACTGATGCATCAGACTCTGCTATAGGAGCAGCTCTGGAACAGTTGGAGGACAACACCTGGAAGCCACTCGGATTCTTCTCACGCAAACTGAGTCCAACAGAGTCTCGGTACAGCACCTACGACCGAGAACTCTTGGCAATCTTCGCTGCCATTAAGTTTTTCAGACGTATCCTGGAAGGTCGTCCGTTTGTCATCAAGACAGACCACCGACCATTGATCTACGCTTTTTCGCAACGTCCTGAGGAAGCATCGCCAAGGCAGCTCAACCAACTGGACTACATCTCGGAGTTCACCACCGAGATCGTATACATCAAAGGAGAAGACAACGTCGTCGCCGATGCTCTCTCACGTGTCAACACCATCGACATGCCGAGAGTCATGAGCTCTGAGGCCATACAGCAAGCCCAGGAATCCGACGAAGAGCTGCAGAGCTTGCTCAATACTAACAGCTCTTCTTGCAAGCTCCAACGACTGGTGATTGAGGACCACTCAATCTACTGCGACACGTCTACAGGCCACATACGACCCTACATTCCGGAGAGCCTCCGCAGACAAGCATTCGACATCGTGCACGTGCCAGCGCACACTAGCAGCCGAGTGACAATACGTCAAATTAAAGAGAAATTCATCTGGCCTGGCATCAAGCGTGATACAGCACTCTGGTGTCGAGAATGCATTCCTTGCCAAAGAAGCAAGATCCAGCGACACAACCGGCTCGAGCCTGCTCACATCAGCGTTCCGGATAATCGCCTCGAGGATATCCACCTGGACATCATCGAGCTCTCCACGGTAAGAGGCCTGCGCTACTGTCTTACGATGATCGACAGGTTCACTCGATGGCCTGTTGCCGTCCCTCTCAGCAACATCGAGGCAGATACCATCGCCACTGCCTTCTGGACTCACTGGATCACCCAGTTCGGAGCACCACTCCACATAACCACGGACCAAGGCTCACAATTCGAGTCCAGACTCTTCTCAGCACTCGCCAAAATGGTTGGAGCCAAGAAGATCCACACCACTCCATACCATCCACAGTCCAATGGTCTGGTAGAGCGCTGGCATCGCACAGTGAAAGCTGCTCTCATGTGCAATGCTCCAACACCCTGGCCAGAGCTGCTACCAGCAGTTATGTTGGGACTGCGCACTGCCTACAAGGAGGACCTGAGAGCTTCACCAGCACAGCTCCTGTATGGGACAGAACTGCGAATCCCTGGTGAATTCTTCGTCTCTGAGAACCTACCAGCAGACCCGAATTTCTTCTTGGAGAAATTCAGAGATCACATGAGACGAGTCAGGCCCACCACCACTGCCCATCACACCAAAGCACGGTTCTTCATCCTCAAGAACCTGTACCAGTGCAGCCACGTGTTCGTCAGAGTCGACGCAGTGAAAAAATCACTCGATCCACCGTATACCGGACCACACGAGATCATCAACCGAGTTAATGACAGAGTTTTCGTCGTCAGGATCAACGGAAACGACAAAGCCATCTCCGTTGACAGGCTCAAGCCAGCCTTCATTGCCAAAACCGACTCAGACCAATCAGCAAACCAACCAACCCAGCAACAATCACCCACCCAGCAACACGCAGCAACTCAGCAACCGCAATCTGGTCCATCAACGAGTGTACCTGAGGAACATCGTTCCCTGGACATAGATCCACCTGTGAGGACCTACGCCAGGGTTGGCAAAACCCCCAAAAAGGTTTCGTTCCCTTCCATGCCTGATCAGGTCACTGGAGGGGGAGTGGATGTGGCGGCTCAGCCCTCAGCCGTTCCCGAGGTTACCGGCCGAGCCTGCCACCAACGCCAACGACGAAAGCAATTACTAGTTCCTAGGGAGAACTAGGAAAGCCCGCCATTCCGCCATAACGATACTTACCTCTTCCGCGTGACCCACCACAGCTGTGGCGTTATATTTTGTATCGTTTAAAGTATTCCAAAGTATTCCAATAAATAATTATAAGTGTTTATCATAAATAGAACTCTACTTTCTTTATGTGAGATTCCCCACCATCTCCATATACCGAGTAGGTCGGTCAAGTCAGCAGCACAGCAGCAGTCGCAGGCCCGCCGCCTTCCGAATGAGTCGACAGTGGGATAGTAACGGCTGCTTTTTTAATTAATTTTTTAATGATTAATCAAACAGTTGATATTTGATGTGTCATTCTCAGACGACGCAGGGGAGGGTGTCGACTTTTTGGTTCTTTGGTGAGGGTGCCGGGGGTGAGGGGAATTATTTTTCTGACCCTTAATCGCCTTGTGGGAAGTCCAAGGTGGTGGAAATTTTTTTTATCTTTCTGACCCAAAATCGAATTGCTAATCGTGCGAGGGGGGGGGGGATTTTTCTTGATCCTTCTGACCCTCAATCACATTGCGGTAAGTCCAAGG
>NW_021681028.1:228240-228516 GCF_001412515.2 Diachasma alloeum
CCCCCCCCCGTGGACTTCCCGCAATGCAATTAAGGGTCAGAGGGTCAGGGAAAATTACCAACGCTCCCTTTGACTTACCATAATGTAATTGTGAGTCAGAAGGATCAGGAAAAATTCCTCCCTCGTACGCTTCGCAATTCGATTTAGGATCATAAGGGTCAAAAAAAAATCCCCCCGCCCCCAAGGACTCGACTCAATGCGATTGAGGCTCAGAAGGATAAACAAAATCTCTCATCCCTTCTCATCGCACCCTCAACTACCAGATGGATCAGAACC
>NW_021681028.1:228703-234615 GCF_001412515.2 Diachasma alloeum
GAAGGGTCAGAAAAAATCCCCCCCCCCTTGGACTTACCGCAATGTGATTGAGGGTCAGAAGGATCAGGAAAATTCCCCCCCCCCTCGCACGAGTAGCAATTCGATTTTGGTTCAGAAAGATGACAAAAAATTCCCCCCCACCTTGGACTTCCAACAATGCGATTAAGGGTGAGAAGGGTAAAAAAAAATCTCTCCTCCCTTCTCATCGCACCCTCAACTATCCGATTCAGGGTCAAATAGGTCAGAAAAAAATTCCCCTTCCCCCTTGGATACACCGCAATCCGATTTGGGGTCGGAAGGGTCAGAAAAAAAGCTCTCCCGTCGGATTCTTTGTTATTCAATGTAGGGTCAGAAGGGTCAACAAAAATTTCTCCGACGCTTCGACTTTCCACAATGCGATTAAGGGTCAGAAGGGTCAAAAAAATTAGCTCATCGCACCCTCTGCTATCCGATTTCGGGTCAGAAGGGTCAGGAAAAATCACCCCCCCCTTGGACTTACTGCAATGTGATTGAGGGTCAGAAGGATCAGGAAAAATTTCCCCCTCCTCGCACGATTAGCAATTCGATTTTGGGTCCGAAAAGTAAAAAAAAATTCCCCCCACCTTGGACAATGCGCTGAAGGGTCAGAAAAATAATTTCCCTCACCCCTCATCAAAGAACCAAAAAGTCGACCCCCCGCGTCCTTTGAGAATGACACATCAAATACCAATTGTTTGATTGATCATTAAAAAATTAATTATAAAAGCGGCCGTTACTATCCCACTGTCGACTCATTCGGCAGGCGGCTGGCCTGCGCCTGCTGCTGTGCTGCTGACTTGACCGACCTACTCGGTAATTCGGCGCTGCCGCCATCTCGCGGAAACCCCCCCACACAACGTTCTAGTGACATTAAGCACACTAGCAGTAATTCCTTCAAATTCATTAAAAAACTCAATTAATGAGTGATAACTGACACTAATTTTCTGAGAATTAACTTCTCAATCATTATTCCACTTTATTTCCATCATTTTCATGCTTTTTAGGCGCAAAAATGCACATCAACGCATATCTACGGAACATCTACGCTATACCGTAGATGCCAGATCGCCAGGGAATAAAGTCACCAATTATTTCACAATAATGATGAAAATGGGTGAATGGGTCACTTGTTCCATCGTAACACATTTATTTGAATATAACCGCGCTTGGTATGTTGGCGACAATGGGTGGCGGCGCCACCATGCGCCAGTCTGGCGGGTACGAGCATGCGGGGACGCTCAATGATGTCAGAGTCTAACCGACGCCACAAGTGTGTGAATCATTTGCAACTGCAAGTCAATCATTTGACAAGTCATCCTGACTTTATCATTGTCATAATCGACAAAAATAATCATCCGAAAGAAACCATCGATCAATCAATCGTTTTCGTTCACAAACTATAGTGACGAAAAAACCTAAAAGCTATCAATCAAAAATCTTAACCTTAATCGTTGGATTTCGTGTCACGCGTGGCACCGAAGCCACGATATCCAAGTCGTGATTAGCAAATTGCGCAATCCTAATTTATTCCACCTAAACATTCAGTGTGTGATTTATCCTACCGTTATTTATTAGTTCGCGCGTGTGTCTACTTATTCAGTCGACAGTTCGCCTATGCGTCCCTAGACAAACATAGGTGTGTGGATGCATGTGTGTGTGTGAATACCGTCATTCGCAGTTAATCGTTTAAATCTTGTATCGAAGTAAATATATCTGGGTTTTTTATGCTTCGGCTTTTGCCCAAGAATTGTGTTTTTGTGTGAGTTATTTGTTCCATATTGTTTATCATTTATTTTTCTGATTTTTTAATGCAGCTATCATACCACCTAGGGTATGATAGCCTTCAACATCTTTTTATCACTTGAGAAGGAATTTCCCTCATGTAGATAATGAAACAAAATAAATCATAATCAACTTCAGAATTGTTTAAAACCGCACAACATTCATTACGTTAAATTTTCACTCAACGGTACATTCTCTTCAAACTGGAGATGAGAGTGGAGTATCCACACTTTTTACTGGAAATTGAAGAAAACACTCCCCAGAAGTGAGTAATGTCAATTCAAGTAATGTTAATTCATTCTAAAGTGTCAAAATAACCGAGAGATAAGACACCAAGTCTTATATATAAATTAATTTTTCGAGATACAGAGAAATATAAAAAACAGAAAGATCTTGAAAAGGGAAATGAATACAGTCATCAAAAGGGTCAAAATCCGTTATTTGACAATCATGAATAATTTTTTTTGTTTGATCTCATTCAAATGAGAGATTATTGTTTGAAAAAATACTTGTAGAGAAAATTAATAATAATAATTTGATTTTTCACACACTTTAGAATTCATCTGATGATTTATCAATGGTGAATCATATTTTCCTTTTGAAAATTCGAATGCATTTTTTCTCGTTATATTCAACGACTTACGTGGTTTGAATATACTACTTCAGATATGAGAGTTTTTCTCATCTAATATATATGTATATTTTCTTTCTCTCGCAGTTTATCAAGAATCATGTTTTATCCTATCGGATGACAAGAAATCAATGGCAATTAATTTTTTTGTTTTCTTCTCTTCAATGGCTTATATGGAACGAGATCAAGATTGTCCAAAATTTTAATTTATGATCCCCACCTCATTACTTCATTCATCAATCGCTTTCTTATGCATCAAGTTAGTTTCATAAATTTGATTTTTGGAATTTACAAGACATTCTCGTCAATAGTATTCAATAAATAGCTGATATACATCCAGAATGCTGTGCCACGTAGATTAAACAGAGTGAGCTTAACGGATTCAGTATTCCCTGAAGACGATCTGTGTGAGTTTGAGTGGGAGTTACATGCACGTCAGCAAGTTGGTTTTTATGGGCAAATAAAAATACAGTCTAAGGAAGTATTTGAGTCGGAATAGGATAAAAATCATCATCAAGATATTTCAATTATTAGGAGTCCTTAATATAAATTTAAATATTAAAATCATAATGATGTAAGACAATTAATGTAAGAGAAAGTATTACAAATTAAAATCGATGAAAAAGTTAAAAAATAATGGCAATGACAAATTTTTGTTTGAAACATCATAATTAATTACTAGCATCACGAATGTACTGATTGAATCATGACGTCTGTCTCTGACGATTTGTCGGGACACACAGGAAGAAAAAATGTTACAAATACAGGCGTCGCTTTTTGGATTAATCATACATCGTAAGTAATGGAATGTGGAGAACCAATGTGTCTGGCTGCCGAAATATTAATACTTAAAAATATTGATCTTGATCAATGTCAACTATTTTTCAATTTTCAGCGAATTTTCTGATTTTTTATTTATGTGTGAAATTGGAATTACTTCCATTCGGAAGCTTATGACCAATGTAATTGGTAGAGAGAAAAAATAATGACGCATAAAGTAACGGTCATATGACTTTTGCCAGATAGGCTTCTACCCCTGCTTGTTTTTTATTGCTTCAACTCACAGAAAAAAATAACACGAAAATGCTTTTTAAAAAGAAGAGGTGTGATCTCTTTCAGTCCACACAACTGAATGAGAGATTGATCATTATTATAGCATTATATATAAAATACCCCAGAAATGCATCAACCAAGATGGCCGCCATGTTGACAACCTCCTCCCCTGACACTTGGATGTGAGAGTTTACCTGTATCTGAAACAATGTTCCCTCAGTCAAAGAAAAGAGATGGACATCTGACAGCTTTTATATTACCGTTCTCGTCACCCAATAAAAAATATTCCGGAAATGCGTACAAGAGAGGGTCTCATCTCTCGTACAAATCTAGCATGTGGTGCCCCACATTTACATAAAAGAGATCATTGGTTACTCAGGCTTGCAAGCGAGGATGGCAAAAAGTTACCGACTCTTTTATTTCCGCATATAGTTTGTGCATCTCAGTCTGTTCCCGTCTGGAACCCAAAATCTTTGCGTCGACAACCATCAACCCTCACAAGTATTGCCGCAACAACTCTATTGACACATGGAAAAGTGAATAGAGGGCTCTGTAAAAATTGAATTTGCAGTGAATATTATCGAACAATGCCCTGACATCATGTGTTTTGCAATTAATTTACGGTGTATAGAATACATAGTGAATTGGGGGATCGTGGAATCGTGGGATCCTGTTGATGATGAAGAAGAATGTAATGGAATGTACATTTCTCCATACGGCCATAAAATCTCTGGAAAATACTTTATAAGTGTGGATATACTATATCCAAGGAACCCCAATAACATGTTGTTTGAATCCATGTACGTTTTTCTTTCTGCTCGGGAAATTTCTTCAGTTTTCATCAATGGTCAGTAGATGTATAGGGCCGGTTCTGGATCAACGTTTCTGGGGCGAGCGCTGGAGACTTGTGGAAGAGGGCCCCGCGAGAGGGTGGTGGGGTGGGATTAATTAATTCGCGGTTTAATTCGCGGTTTTGATTCGCGGTTTTAATTCGCGGATTTTACATTTCGTCGATTCTGGGTGCAAGAAGTATGGGAGAAGCCCCCGCAAGTGGGTGGTGGAATTAATCAAGTCACGGCTTTAATTCACGGTTTTCAGCCCCGACTTTAATTCGCGGTTTTCAGTCCCGATTTTAATCCACGGTTTTAATTCGCGCTTTGGTGGGATTAATTAATTCGCGGTTTTCAGTCCCGATTTTAATCCACGGTTTTAATTCGCGCTTTGGTGGGATTAATTAATTCGCGGTTTTCAGTCCCGATTTTAATCCACGGTTTTAATTCGCGCTTTGGTGGGATTAATTAATTCGCGGTTTTCAGTCCCGATTTTAATCCACGGTTTTAATTCGCGGATTTTACATTTCGTCGATTCTGGGTGCAAGAAGTATGGGAGAAGCCCCCGCAAGTGGGTGGTGGAATTAATCAAGTCACGGCTTTAATTCACGGTTTTCAGCCCCGACTTTAATTCGCGGTTTTCAGTCCCGATTTTAATCCACGGTTTTAATTCGCGCTTTGGTGGGATTAATTAATTCGCGCTTTTAATTCGCGGGTTTAATTCGCGCGTTTAATTCGCGGTTTTAATTTGCGCTTTGATTCGCGGTTTCAATTCGCGGTTTTAATTCGTGGTTTTGATTCACGGTTTTAATTCGCGCTTTTAATCCGCGGCTTTAATTCGCGGTGCAAGTCGCGACTCCTAAACCTTTTAACATTTTAGAGATTGTACCTGAGATAAGAATGAGTCATCATCGCAAGGGTTAAGTGCAAAAGGTCATAAATCATTTTTTTATACCTGAAAAGAGAAAGTGTGACATTCCTGAGATAAAAAGAATGAGTCATCACAGCAAGAGTTAAGTGCAAAAGGTCATAAATTTTTTTTTTTTGTACCTGGAAGAGAGAAAGTGTGACATTCCTCAAATTCCTGAGATAAGAAGGATGTCATCATCGCAAGGGTTAAGTGCAAAAGTTCATAAATCATTTTTTTTATACCTGAAAAGAGAAAGTGTGACATTCCTGAGATAAGAAGAATGAGTCATCACAGCAGAGATTAACGGTAATTCCAGGAAATGTTCAGATGACATGCAAGGTTGAGAAAAACTGTCACTTTTTTAAAGCAACCCCCTCTCCTGATTCTATTGAGAAAACTATGAAGAAGTGGGGTAGGGGGAATTATATAACACGCCAAGTTCTAGGGCACAGCATCAGTATTTTTCACCCTCCTCATGAAGAAGTACTTCATCCGACGACAGCAAGCTTTGAACAAAACTCGTGAGTTGAAACATAGACTTGAGCGTCTGCTGAAAGATATCGACCAATTGAAGAGAATCATTCAATTGAAAAGTGACATTGAAGTGTTGTGCTCAGATCTCCAGAACACCAACATCGTTAAACCAGAAGCATGAACTTTGAAAAATTCAACAGTGTCTCGAAGAGGG
>NW_021681028.1:251176-252782 GCF_001412515.2 Diachasma alloeum
TACAACACCAATATCTGAGTTATACAGTTTGAAAAATCCATTAGTTGGGGAATTAGGGGTATATAGAGAACTCCAAAGTCCATCAAAAAATGTGTAAACCACCTCAATTTTCGAATCATAAAAGTTAAAAGGTTCATTAGATGAAAGGGTCATCGATTGGGAAATTGTCGGAGAGGCTTAATCCCTCTGGAAAAAATATGCACTCTACTCTGTTATCTGATCAGCAGATTTAAAAGCTATATGACTCCGAGGGAATATTCATAGCAAGAGCAAAAAATGTGTGAAACTCTATGACCAGTCTTATAAATCACGGGAATTCATCTGAAAAATCTCAAGAGCAGACTAGGATATGATGTTGAAGACACCTTATCGTCTATCTCAGAAAAACTATTCGATCTTCCATGAATATTTCTTCTCTTTTATGATTTATGACACCCTATTTTCCAGCTAAACAAGGGTTAAGAGGGTAAGAATAGGTCCAAGAAAAAAGAAAGTATTTCAAGCTTAATTTTCTATAGAGATAAGTGATCCTAAAAACACCTTTTCACAAAAAATGATCCCGTCATCCGCGAAAATCTCTGTAGATTTTTTTCTACATGATTTATAACACCCTATTTTCTTGTATTCCAACTAGATAAGGGTTAAGAGGGTATGAGTAGCCCCAAGAAAAAAAGTGAAAGTATTTCAGGCTTGAATTTCTCTCAATGTGAGTGATTCTGAAAAATGAAACCTTTTCACCAAAAATTATCTCGTCTTTCGCATAAATTTTTCCCTGAGATGATTTATCATCCTCATGTCCAAACATTTCAGCTAGATAAGGGGTTAAGAGAGCGAGAATGGGGAAAAGTGAAAGTTTTTCAGAAAAAAATTATCTCAACTACCACGAAAATTTTAGTCTCTGTCGTTTTTTTTTACCCCCACCCCCTCTGACCATTGTCTAGACTATAAAACCGAGGTTTTTCCATGGTTTTTCATCAGTTCTTACGTAAGACCAATGAGTAACGTCTCAGTTTTGTCACGATGAATTCTCTTGTGTGCAAGCAGTGGCTCAAGCGTTTGGAGGAAGAGTATGAGCTCTTGAAGATAGAGCGAAGACCAGCGGAAATTCAACGAAGTCTCCATAACATCCGGGGTAAGACGCGAGAGGTCCAACAACTTTTGGATGGGGGTGTCTGTCAGGGTCAAAAATTGCGATTGACATATATGTTATCACGATTGAAAACATTCGAAGTTTCCTTTAAAGCCTTGGAAACCGTTGGGAGGGGGTTGAGAGAGAATTTAACCGATAGAGTGCGATGGGAGGATATTCAAAGTGCATTTGAAGGGCGCATGAGGACTGGCGTCATCATTAATTTGAAAAAACAAGATTTAATTGAATTTTTGAATGATGCTCGCCGAATGCTTTGTGTGCGACTTAAAAATGCTTTAAAAAGGGAAGGTGGTCTAAAAGTGAATGTCGTGTTATCGTGTAAATATAAAGTTAAAGAAAATGGAGAATTTTTGAAAGAAGACAAATTTTTCAGCACAAAAAATGAGATTGTCTTGGAATCTACCNTGAATTTTTGAATGATGCTCGCCGAATGCTTTGTGTGCGACTTAAAAATGC
>NW_021681029.1:0-7213 GCF_001412515.2 Diachasma alloeum
TATTTAATTTCCATTTTAGTCTTTCGTGACTAAATTATTTTCTGAAATCTCAAGTCTTGTGACATTTTTAATCATTTTATTCATTTAAATAAAGAATTTAATCCAACGTATTAAATTCAGTGCGGCATTACTTTTAACCACATACAAAATACTTTACGACTGAAAGCAGAGCAGTGAATGTAAGTCGAATGTTGTAGTTATACTTTTCTACTTGTTTTGTTAAAATATAGACTCTATTGAGTCACTTTAAAGTTATTCAAAATTCTTTTCATTTTACTCCAAGTGAACCTTTCCAACCTTTGATTCCAAACCTTTTTGGGGTTTAGAAAATTGAAGTAAAAGGGGACCTTNCAGTGAACCTTTCCAAACTTTGATTCCAAACCTTTTTGGGGTTTAGAAAATTGAGGTAAAAGGGGACCTTTGTAAATGGGTTTTGTGTTTGAATTCTATTCCTTAAATTCGAGACGATCTTTGAATTTAATCTTGTTTCTTTGGTTCAATATATTGAATTTTAATTTAATAAAGTTGTGTCAAGTAACCCATTCTTGACGTAACAAAATTGGGGGCTCGTCCTAAAAAAAATATATTCTCAATCACCAAATTGGGAAAACTGTCAATTCATAAGAATATTTTACAATTATTTCCAAAATTCAATTTTTTTTTCAATTCACTCATTAATATTTTTTTTAATCTGAAAGAAACACTTGGTAAAAATGAGTGCAAATGTCGGGGCAAGAACCGACTGAGGATGAATTGAATAGATTAATAACTTTAAGAAGTGGTAAAACTTTACCGGGTTTTTTTCAACCATCCCGACCTTATAAAAAATCAGATAAAACATTAGATTCTAGATTTGGTGAAACAAGTCAATCTCAACAAGAGACACTTGGTTTACAAAGCCTTTTAAGTAATATTTCTAGCGATGCGGATCAAAGTACTTCAGGAATAAATCCTTTGGAAGTATCGTCGTTTCGAAAACTAAATATATCTAAAGATAATACGGTTAATGAAACGTTAGAAACAGACGGTAATTTATCGGATGATAATGAATCATTAAATTTAAATATTTCTGCGGATCCTGAAGACGGTGTAGATAATTTACCCAACGTAAGAAATAATAATAATCGTTACACAATGACAGATCTAGGCCTAAACCAATTAATTTCATTGAAGGATGCAATTTCATGTATTCCTGTATTTGAAGGTAAACCAGGAGATCTTTATGATTTTATTAGGAATGTCGAGGAAGCAAAAGATATGCTCCCTGGATGTGCAGAAGCAAATTTAACAAAATTAGTTCAAAGAAAATGTCTATCAGTAAAAGATTCGTTAAATAATAAAAAATTCGATAACATTGGTAATTTGATCAAAGAATTAAAAACTATCTATACATCTACTAAAACAGAATGGCAATTGCAAGGTGAATTAGGCTCTATTTTTGGAAAAATTCAGATTCTGTTGTCAATTTTGCAAATAAATTGAGAAAAAAAGTTCAAGAAATTGTAGAGTTGTTTAAAGTAAATAATCCAACGCATTAAGCAGACCATTTAAAAGCGGTGAAAGATAAAGTAGATGAAAATATTAAACAGTGTTTTTTACAAGGTTTGAAGCCTAATATTGATCAACGTATGCCAGCTTGTGCCTCGATGACTAATGCTTATGAAAAAGCGATTGAAATTGAACGAAAATTGCTCGCGAAAAGTGAATTACGTGGGGACGGCCGCGAAATCAAGAGAATAAAAAAAGTGAGGTAAATGTCGTTAATCAAAAACCCGTAAAATTCATGAAATCTAATCAAAACGAAAAAAATAATTTTAATCGTCAAAATTTTCGGAATAGTAATCAAAATAAAAATAATCAAAATAATAATCAAAGTGGTAACAATTTTCCAAATCATCGTGGAAATTTCCCTAATAATAATAATAATGCCAATCACTCTGATTCTGTGTGTCAAATTTGCAATAAACGGGGTCATTCTGCAAAAACATGTTTTATTCGTATTGGAAATCAAAACTCTAGTAACTTATTTTGTCAAATTTGTAAGAAAAGAAATCATACTGCGAAAACTTGTTTTTCATTGAATAGAAATCCTCTGAAAAATCAAAATAAGTGTCAATTGTGTGATAATCTTGGCCATACTGCTGATAAATGTAGGGGTGGATCGAGCAAAAATAATTCTAATGTTACTTGTCGTTATTGTAAACGAACAGGACATGTTTTGGAGAATTGTTTATTCTTGGCATCCAAAAATTCGGGAAACCAGAGGTCATCTTTCCCGAGGGGCGCGGGGAAAGATGCATTCATTCAGCGTCCGATAACAATGGTTCAAGAAGCGGAGTTGAGGGACGACTCCCTGTAATTTCAGTGCAGTTTAAAAATAACGAGGATGTTCCGTTTTTAAAAATTGGATATAATAAAAATAAACAAGAAATTAAATTGATGCTTGATTCAGGCGCATCACCAAATCTAATTAAAAATAAATTCGTTGAAGATAATATTTTTATTGATGACTCTAATATAATAGAATTACACGGTATTTCAAAAATTCCCGTATTTACTCTCGGCAGTATCAATATGGATGTTTTGGGAAAAGTAGCATTGTTTCATGTCGTACCCGATGACATGCAAATTCCTTACGCGGGATTATTGGGTTCTAACTTCTTTAAAACCGCGGGGGCGAAAATTGATTATGGGAATCGTTATTTGGAAATTAACGGGAAGAAATACCCTTTTGAACAGATCGATTNATATGCAGGAAATTGTTTGGTGCATAATCACCAGGGCCGTGCATACATGCGTGTTTATAATACCACATATGAAAAAGTTGGAATTAAAATACCAACTTTAACAATACATGAATGTGAAAGTATACTTGAACCAGTTGATCAGGATAATCAACTTGATGATGATAAGCGTAGTTATTCTGATGTGAAAAAAATTGTTTCTCACGCAGGAGAAATTGAAAATAAAGATAGATTTGAAAAAATTAGCGAATTATTAAGATTGGACCATTTAGGAGGAAAAGAGAAAAAACATGTTGAAAAATTGATAAAAAAATATTCTGACAGGTTTCACATACCTGGTGAACCTCTTGGATCGACTAATGTTTATAAACATAGAATTCCTGTAAATTCAGATCTTGCTATTTCATCTAAACAATACAGATTACCTCACTCTACTAAAGAAGAGGTTGATAAACAAATTAAAGAACTTTATGAAACAGGAATAATTAANATTTATGAAACAGGAATAATTAAACCATCAGAATCCCCATATAATAGTCCTGTACGGGTTGTTCCAAAGAAACCCGATTCTAAGGGTAATAAACGATGGCGTGTTGTCATCGATTTTCGTCAATGGAATGAAAAAACGATCACAGATGCTTATCCTCTCCCTAATATCACTGATATTTTTGATCAATTGGGGGAATCTGTATACTTTTCTGTATTTGATCTGGCTTCTGGATATCATCAAATTAAGATGCATCCAGAAGACAGCTATAAAACTGCTTTTTCTACTCCGAAAGGTCATTGGGAATTTAACCGAATGCCTTTTGGTTTAAAAAATGCACCAGCAACGTTCTAACGATTAATGGATATGGTTTAGTCTGGATTGCAGGGTACGTCAGTATTTGTTTACCTTGACGATGTTATTGTTTTTGCGAAAGATTTAAAAGAGCATGAAGAACGTATTGAAGCGCTAATGCAACGTTTAAGAAAAGCGAATCTCCAATTACAACCGGACAAATGCGAATTTTTGCGTCCGGAAGTAAATTATTTGGGTCATATTATCAGTGACGAAGGTTTGAAACCTGACCCTTCAAAGTTAGACGCGGTTAAAAATTTTCCAAAGCCTAAAAAACAAAAAAATATTCGTTCTTTTCTCGGATTAACCGGATATTATAGGCGTTTTATTAAAAANTCAATGTTTGTTTACCTTGACGATGTTATTGTTTTTGCGAAAGATTTAAAAGAGCATGAAGAACGTATTGAAGCGCTAATGCAACGTTTAAGAAAAGCGAATCTCTAATTACAACCGGACAAATGCAAATTTTTGCGTCCGGAAGTAAATTATTTGGGTCATATTATCAGTGACGAAGGTTTGAAACCTGACCCTTCAAAGTTAGACGCGGTTAAAAATTTTCCAAAGCCTAAAAAACAGAACAATATTCGTTCTTTTCTCGGATTAACCGGATATTATAAGCGTTTTATGAAAAAATTTTCAAAAATTCGCTCTGTTGATTTCCGGATGTTCCATTTTTGGTTTTTTAGGGATTTCCAGCACATTCTCGCTGGTGTGTAGGTCGTGTTTCTCGAGGGGGAATTCCCCCCGACTCTCGACTCCCCCTCAGATACTCATTCACGTTTATACGTGGCTATTCTCGCTTCACGCGAGCCTNATACCTTTCCCCCCAATTCTCGGAATTCTCGAGTATTTAGGGATTAGCGTGTATTTCTACTCTCCCCAAATGTTTATTTCGGCATATTTGAGGTGTTTATCGGTGATATTACTTTCTTCGAATATTTTTGTCAGATTAGACTAATTCCTATCAGAGTGTGGAATTAATATTATGATTATTATTATTATCAGTATGGTTAGTTATTAATTGTAGATTTATTCCTTTTTTTTTATATATTTGTTTTGAGAGAATTGAAATGTCTTTTTTTGAAAAATTGGTGATTCTCATATTTCAATAGTGAAACATGTAAGAACGATGTTGATTTCTTTTCCTTTTTTTGTAGTTTTGGCCACCCAATACCCGTCTCCNTACAAAATACTTTACGACTGAAAGCAGAGCAGTGAATGTAAGTCGAATGTTGTAGTTATACTTTTCTACTTGTTTTGTTAAAATATAGACTCTATTGAGTCACTTTAAAGTTATTCAAAATTCTTTTCATTTTACTCCAAGTGAACCTTTCCAACCTTTGATTCCAAACCTTTTTGGGGTTTAGAAAATTGAAGTAAAAGGGGACCTTTGTAAATGGGTTTTGTGTTTGAATTCTATTCCTTAAATTCGAGACGATCTTTGAATTGAATCTTGTTTCTTTGGTTCAATATATTGAATTTTAATTTAATAAAGTTGTGTCAAGTAACCCATTCTTGACGTAACAACTTCGACATTGTGGCTCAATTATCACGAGCACTCTTGCTTTTGGGTGAAATTATCGAGAAAGCCCAATCAAACCAAAGTATTTTGTCGGCAACTCTTCTTGGAAAATAACTTTTCTATGTTTCTGTAAACCCATACCAACTTCATTCGAGCCTGTATTCCCATACTTAACAGACAGAGAGAAATGAGAAATTTAATTTTGGTTCTTATATCCAACAGCCTCCATGGTAACTCAAGATTGTGACAGGAGGTATTATTTTCCCTTCACGTCGACGACATTTTATACCCTCGGGAATCTTATAGGGTTAATTAATTTATTTTATATTTGAATTTCATATTCAAAATAGGCGCAACAGCCACCAGTCGACATTGACGGCGCTTGCGCCCAAAACTATCGATTAGCTGCCACGCAACAGGCTGCTTAGGGCCCCGCAGGACACTCTTGCCCCGGCAGTACACACGTGTACATTATATTTTCTTGTGGTTTTTCTTTTCATTGTATCGAGTCTTTTTCGTATTGTTTCATTGTATTAATTATTGTGTGGAAAGAGTCGATTCCCGAGGTGTTTATTTCTAAATATATTTTGTGAATTGTCGACATAGAACGTGAGTAATTTTATTGCATATTCCTGCCTATATTTCTCCTTTCTCTCTCTCTGTCGAATTTATTACTTTCTGGGTCTTCCAACTTCCACTCCCTGAGCCGAGTCATCGTTGTTAATTATCGATAAATTAACTGGCGCCCAATTAATAATTTATTTGTTGTCGAATAATATAAATAATTGTCGAAAGGATTCTCCAGAGCAGGGATGGGCAAAGTCTGAACCTCGGGAGCCACGGCCATAAAGCCCTATTAGACCCATTGTTCGGAATACAATACCCCAATTGCGTGAGGCCCAGCGTAGTCAGAGTGGGGGTAGCAGCGTGCACGAAGAGGGGCGCAGTTAGACAGAGAGCGCCACGCGCTCTCCCTCAAAATTTAAGAAACCTTACCGCCTAAAAATTCAAACAAATTTTCACCAATTCAACTTGAAAAATGCTTAGTTGTACCGGGCGTAATTGTTAAAACATCATGGTGCCAGAAATTGATTATTTCTTAGTCACCTTAATATTAAATAATTATTTTATTAAGAATTGAAAAAAATATAAGATGTCACTTCTTTAAAATTTAATTAATTAATTATTAATTTAATGTTTAACTTATAAGTTTTGCCCACTCTTGGCCAGCATTTTTCATAGCTGCTCAACGGAAACCACGGGAAGGTGGTAGGCGTATTCCGTCAGGAAAACACTAAAAGAAAAAAATGTTTTGATAATATGAAAAAAATTCTAGCCGCAAACTAATTGATCGTTAGCGATTAGATTTTTTGTAATTTTCGAAACCATTTTCTGCTCTCAGTGTTGGAAGGAAAGAAAATTAAGGAATCGGAAGGAATGGCGGGAAATATTGGGAAGATAAGAAAATTGCATGCACAACAACATAGAAACTCCATGCCCCGATTATTAATAAGCCATGCACCATACGTCATGCAATAAAAAATTATTAATGCGAAAAGTGGGACTTCATGGTAGCTGATAATTTTTCTAAATCCGGTGAATAATTACTTATTGCAATTAATATTGAATCTTTGAGAGTCGAGTCCGATAAAATTGTGCGATTTGACGATTTAATGTGGTTCATATGTGAAAATCCCGACTCACATAAATATGAGGTACCGAACGAACAGGCAATTCTTTTATAAACAAGTAAAAGATTCGGATACGCGTTTTGTTGGAATTCATGCCTGAATACAAAAATTAATTTCTTAGTTTAGTTAAACATTTTCTCTTTTCCACCCAAACACTCAGGGTGACATTTATGGCTTTTCTTAGAAAATAGAGACGTGAAGAAAAACAGTCCTCATGGTGAGTCACAAAGGAGAGGCTGAAGAAAATTGAAACAAGGGCCTTTTGTCAAATGGGTCCAGAGAGTGAAAACTCTCATGACTTTTAGTTAGTCGTCCTAGAGACTTCGTTGGAGAAAGATATACCTTCTGCGTGCGATCATTAAAGAGTTTTACTTTGAAGAATAAAACTAATGTGTTTTTATTGAGTATTCCTACA
>NW_021681029.1:9652-55543 GCF_001412515.2 Diachasma alloeum
CAGGATACTTATTCAAACTATCGAGCAATGTAGCATATTGCTGGAATACAAGAAGGCAAACCTCTGTTGCAGCTTCATCCACTGAAGCAGAGTATATGGCTTTATTCGAAGCAGTGAGGGAAGCATTATGGCTCAAATCACTTGCAATTAGTATAAATATTGAAATTAATCAACCAATTATAATTTATGAAGATAATACCGGATGTATTAGTATTGCCAGTAATCCGTCAAGCCACAAGAGATCCAAGCATATTGACATAAAATATCATTTCTCTCGAGAACAAGTTGCAAAGAATGTAATCAAATTGGTTTATATTCCAACAGGGAAGCAATTAGCAGATGGATTAACGAAGTCACTCCCATCGGCAGGGTTCTTGGAATTCAGGAAGAATTTATGTTTAAAGTGACATAGTTTAAAACAATGTATTTAGATGATAAGTTGATATATATGACTTGTATAGGGCGATCAGGTTTTTCCCTGGGTTTTTCACCTGATCAGTTTGTAGCGCTATACACAGTATTCCCAGAAGGCATAAAGAAGGTGTATCTCAATCCAGTAATATTTTTTTTAGATTTACACATTTTATATGATAAAACTAGTTAAGGTTAATAGATTAATTTCTGAGGGGGCGTGTTGGAATTCATGCCTGAATACAAAAATTAATTTCTTAGTTTAGTTAAACATTTTCTCTTTTCCACCCAAACACTCAGGGTGACATTTATGGCTTTTCTTAGAAAATAGAGACGTGAAGAAAAACAGTCCTCATGGTGAGTCACAAAGGAGAGGCTGAAGAAAATTGAAACAAGGGCCTTTTGTCAAATGGGTCCAGAGAGTGAAAACTCTCATGACTTTTAGTTAGTCGTCCTAGAGACTTCGTTGGAGAAAGATATACCTTCTGCGTGCGATCATTAAAGAGTTTTACTTTGAAGAATAAAACTAATGTGTTTTTATTGAGTATTCCTACACATAATCCAATACGTTTGTTTCGGAAATTTTTTGCCAAATATTCTATTAGATTTCTATAAAAATTATATAAGTTTGTGATTAAATTCTTTTAGAAGTTTTTTTCAATAGAAATATTCAACAGAAAGAAATCGATTTGAAACGCATTGGATTTTTCCTTACAATTTAATCCATTTTACACATAAAGTTCCCATTTTTTGCCGATATATGAGCCAAAAAAGACAAAACGATTTTACCATGAAAATTCTGCAAGGAAATTTCTCTCGAATGATTTGTATGAACAAATTCTTTTAACTTAATTTTTCCTATGAATCTATTTATTCTTTCAATATTCATATTGGAACAAATCCCAAATAATGGTCGGCCAAACACTAATGGAATTTTCATAGGAATCCAATAGAATTTCATTAAAATAAAAAACTAGGATTGTTTATTCGATTTTTTCATCTGTGATCATTTTTCAATTATCTTTGTTCGGTCACTCTCTGCAGCTAATTATTTTGATTTTTTTCTGCAGTAAGTATTCATTTTCGTGGTTAACTGGAAATGGATGAATTTTCAAAGATTTAACAGTGGGATCGGTATAATGAAAAAAAGTCAAGAGATGAAATGATCAAATTTCTTGTTTCCGTGCTTTTTTAAGGTCAAAAATCTTTTAAATTTAAGTAAGACTGTCACTTGCTGAACATTTAATTCCTGAAATGCGGAAAACACAATTAAATTTTTGAAATACTGCTTAGGGAATATTCAAACAATATTAACAAAAATTAAAAAATCTTTTCACCAGTGTTTTTCAATTCATTTGCTGCCGAAATATTCAATTTGGAGTGATTTATTAAACGGAATTTTATGCGGAAGTTGATATAGAAAAAAATGAACAATTGATATTTTTTAACAATGCAAAATATATCAAGAAAAATATTCATATTTTTCTTCCAAAAATTCAAATTTTGTGTGTGTTGACTGACATAACGATACCCCCACTCTGACCCAAGCATTGGGTCTCACCACTCCGACTACCTGCACAATACAACAGCACCCCTTTTTTATGGTCATTGGCCTAATTGGCGTTGGAAGCTCGGTGAGCTCGGAGAGCTCACTTTGCCCAGGCCTGCTCCAGAGCCCTGACAGCCCTTGACCCTGGCCGCATCAGGTGAAGGCCTTCTGTCGTTGCATTTTTCTTGTCTAATTTCAATTATTTTCTTATCGAATTTATTTATTTAATCGAGTATTTATTATCTAAATAAAGAGGCCTGTCTCATTTTAAAATCNAAATCGATTTGAAACGCATTGGATTTTTCCTTACAATTTAATCCATTTTACACATAAAGTTCCCATTTTTTGCCGATATATGAGCCAAAAAAGACAAAACGATTTTACCATGAAAATTCTGCAAGGAAATTTCTCTCGAATGATTTGTATGAACAAATTCTTTTAACTTAATTTTTCCTATGAATCTATTTATTCTTTCAATATTCATATTGGAACAAATCCCAAATAATGGTCGGCCAAACACTAATGGAATTTTCATAGGAATCCAATAGAATTTCATTAAAATAAAAAACTAGGATTTGTTTTTTCATCTGTGATCATTTTTCAATTATCTTTGTTCGGTCACTCTCTGCAGCTAATTATTTTGATTTTTTTCTGCAGTAAGTATTCATTTTCGTGGTTAACTGGAAATGGATGAATTTTCAAAGATTTAACAGTGGGATCGGTATAATGAAAAAAAGTCAAGAGATGAAATGATCAAATTTCTTGTTTCCGTGCTTTTTTAAGGTCAAAAATCTTTTAAATTTAAGTAAGACTGTCACTTGCTGAACATTTAATTCCTGAAATGCGGAAAACACAATTAAATTTTTGAAATACTGCTTAGGGAATATTCAAACAATATTAACAAAAATTAAAAAATCTTTTCACCAGTGTTTTTCAATTCATTTGCTGCCGAAATATTCAATTTGGAGTGATTTATTAAACGGAATTTTATGCGGAAGTTGATATAGAAAAAAATGAACAATTGATATTTTTTAACAATGCAAAATATATCAAGAAAAATATTCATATTTTTCTTCCAAAAATTCAAATTTTGTGTGTGTTGACTGACATAACGATACCCCCACTCTGACCCAAGCATTGGGTCTCACCACTCCGACTACCTGCACAATACAACAGCACCCCTTTTTTATGGTCATTGGCCTAATTGGCGTTGGAAGCTCGGTGAGCTCGGAGAGCTCACTTTGCCCAGGCCTGCTCCAGAGCCCTGACAGCCCTTGACCCTGGCCGCATCAGGTGAAGGCCTTCTGTCGTTGCATTTTTCTTGTCTAATTTCAATTATTTTCTTATCGAATTTATTTATTTAATCGAGTATTTATTATCTAAATAAAGAGGCCTGTCTCATTTTAAAATCTTTTTCGGAGCAGAGGGGGGGGGGAAGGGGTTAGAGACCGTGTGCGAGGGAGCAAGGGGGTTAAAGGTGGGTGCACCAAGAAAGAAAAAAAATATCTAAAATAATCAATATCATTATATGGCTCTAACCCCCTCGCCCCCTCTCCCTCCAACCCTATACAATAAAAAAGAGAAAGAAGAATAATAATAATATTATTATTTGGCTCTAACCCCTTCGTCCCCTCCTCCTCCACCACTCTACACAAAAAAAATATCAACAATAACCAATATTATTATTGGGCTTTAACGCCCTCCGCCCCTCTGCTCCAAAAAAGAAAAAAAAATATCAAAAATAATTGATATTATTATTTGGCTTTCACCCCCTCCACCCCTCTTCACCCAAAAAGAAATAAAATATCAAAAATAATTAATATTATTATTTGGCTTTAACCCCTTCACCCTCCTTGCCCTCTGCAACAATAAAATATATCCAGAATGTCAATCACAATCATCACAATTATAATTTCCCCAATTATAATTTATAATTATTTGAATGAGGCGGGCCACTGCCGCCGGTGGTAACTACGAGTGCCGCTAGCGTCAACGGCAAGTCAAAACCCATCATGAATCGTGTGTTTTATCTTCGGACACACCTTCCCAATAATCCTTATGGTTCCAAACGCGAGTGAATCCCACACGACACTTAGTCGGAGCTTAGGGTACGACGGCCCTAAGAAAGAAAATAATTTACTATTTGTGACTAGTCACAGGGACTAGTCACATGTTAGATCACCCAGGATTAATGCGGTGGGTGATCTAACTCAAAACGTCACAATTACTTTTCGTATTTTTTTTTTAGTAGAGGGTCGGAGGGGGATTTGGCTAGAGTCAAATAATAACATGAATTTTTTTTTTTTTTTTGGAACACAGAGGAGGAGGGGAAGGGGGACGAAGGGGTTAGAGCCAAGTAAGATTGATTTTTTTTTATTTTTTGGAGCCGTATGATGGGGGGCGAAGGGATTAGAGCCAAATAATAATATTATTCATTTTCGTCACAATGTGTGTAAAGAGACATTTTACGCACGCTCCGCGTGCGCAAAATCCTACTTCTTACACATTGTGACGAAAAATAGTGTTCGATACTCGCGGGAATACTGTTTTTAGACTCGTGGGATTATATGACTTGCCTTCGGCTCGTCCTATAAACCTCCCATGAGCCCAAAAACACTTTCCCGCAATCATATCGAAATGTACTATTTTGATGTATTTTTTTCTCTTTTTCGGAGCAGAGGGGCTGAGGGGAAGGGGGCAAAAGCGGTTAGAGACAAATAATAATATTCATTACTTTTGATACTTTTTCTTCTTTTGCGGAGCAGAGGGGCGGAGGGGGAGGGGTGAAAGGGTTAAAGCCAGATAATGATGTTGATTATTTTTGATATTTTTGTTTTCTATAATGACGATTTTAATCGTCATTGAGATCGCAAGGCCGATTAAAATCGTCATTATGAATTCTGAACGGTCGAAAAAAACATCTAATATTTTGTTTTCCATTTTTTGGTGCAGAAGGGTGGTGGGGAACGGGTGGGTGACAAAATCTCCGCGGACAGAATCTCCAAAAAAGTAAGAAAAACGTTGGAAGCGCCGCGCCTGGCGGGAACATGAACTAAATCTTTTTTCTCCCAAATTTTTTGCAATTTTCATTCACAGTAATGAACTTTTTTATGTATGGATTCATGTTCATTATTTCAAATAATTCCATTATTCTTGACCCGTATTTTTGCTGACCCTTCAATTTTTGAAATTTTGATTCTATCAAATAAATATTCATTAAAATTTTTATTTATAACATTTCTTTTTTTCTTGTGCGATGATGCTTTGGATGGGGGGGGGAGGGTCCGTCCGTACAATTTTGAATGGACACAATTTTACGAGGGTCACGAGGGTTCAATTTAAAGAAAGTCAAACGTCTGAAGGGTCCAATTTCACGAGGGTCACTCTCACTTTTTCGGAAATTCTGTCCGCGGGGATTTTGTCACCCACCCCTTTCCCTCCGCTCCTCTGCTCCAAAAAATAGAAAACAAAAATATCAAATAGTATATTAACGTACTGATTGGTTCGGCTGGGTCTGTAAACCTCACATTCGTCAAAAATGACATTTACCAACCTGTGCGTTAGGATATTTTCTTTTTTTTTAGTCGAAAAGTCGAGAAGCACGGATGCGTAGCGTGAATTATTTGAGACTTTTCGCACGGAGTACCATAAAATAATTAACATCATTATCTGGTTCTAACTACTTCGCCCCCTCCCCCTCCACTCAGCTGCTCCAAAAAGGAGAAGAAAAAATATCAGGAATAATTAATATTATTTGGTTCTAATCCCTTTCGCCCCCTCCCCCTCCGCCACTCTGCACCAAAAAGGGAGGAAAAATATGAAAAATAGTTGGTATTATTATTTGACTCTAACCCCTTCGCCCCCTTCCCTTCCGCCCCTCTGCTCCAAAAAAGAGGAAAACAGCAAAAAAATTAATATTACTATTTGGCTCTAACGCCTTTGCCCCTCCCCCTTCCCCCGCTGTGCTGCAAAAGAGAAAGAATATGAAAAATAATTAGTATTATTATTCCGATCTAACCTCTTCGCCCCTTCCCCCTTCACCTTGCTGCACCAAAAAAGAGAGGAAAAAAAATATCAACAATAATTGATATTATTGTTTGGCTCTAACCCCCTCCGTCTCCGGCCCTTTACTACGAAAACGAAAAAAAAATATCAAAAATAATCAATATTATTATTCGTCTCTAACCCCTTCCCCCCGCTCCCTCTGCTCCAAAAAAGAAAAAAAATCAAAAGTAATTAATATTATTATTTGGCTCTAACCCCTCGCCCCATCCCTCTGCTCCTAAAAATAAAAATAAAAATATCAAAAATAATTGATATTAATATTTGTAAAAAAAAAAAAAATTCCAAGAGAATTAGAATTTAGAGAGAAAAAATTTCCGCTTCACCCAGCCGGGAATCGAACCCGGGTCTCCCAGATACGCGCCGGGCACTCTTACCGACTGAGCTACCGGGAACCACAGAAATTCACTGTCAAATTCAACTCAAACACCGCCTAACCTCTGCAAACTGCAACTTTGAAATTCATTTTTGTTGTTGTCCTGTATCTGGGGTTTCTGTAATTTCGCAAGAAGTGCCTAAATGAATTAAATAATATGTGAAAAAAGTTTCATAAAATTGTCTGCATTTTTAAAATATCCTACTCCTCGGCCCAACATCGTTAATGTTATTATTTTGCTCCAACCCCCTCCCACTCCGCCCCTCTACTCCAATAATGAAAAAAAGTATCAAAAATAATTAATATTATGATTTGTCTCTAATTTCTGCCCCCCCTCCCACTCCCTCTGCTCCGAAAAAGAAAAAAAATTTCAAAAGTAATCAATATTATAATTTGGCTCTAACCCCACACCCCACCCCTCTTCTCCTTAAAAAAAAAATTTCAAAAATAATTAATATTATCATTTATTGGCTCAAACCCCTACGCCCCCCATCCCTGTACTCCAAAAAAGAGTAAAAAATATCAAAAATAATTAATATTAACCTAACCTCTTCATTCAACAACATTAACAACGTGTTCAACAATAATCAAGAGTTGAAGTTAGAGTTATCATAACATTGTTTGAATGCCCTTTGGCATCCCTCCTACATGAGAAATTGACCCCAAAATCACTCTGACAATGTCATTATTCCCCCCTCCCTGCCTTCAGTCTCTGCAACAATATTTAACATTTGTTGAACAATCAGTTTCACAATTCTGGGATCTACTGTGGGTACAGAGTTTGACCGGCATTCGGCATCCAACGTCAGCTCTGTGTTTCTTCCCAACCCAGACTGGATTTGACGAGATTAGACATAACAGTTTTGGGAACTCTGGGTCATCTCTGGGTGTGAACCATCAGAGCTTTTTCACGCAAAAAAATAGATATTCTGTATAAACGAGCTCAATGAGTGGAGAATATCAATTATCGATT
The DNA here is from genome assembly GCF_001412515.2 of Diachasma alloeum. NCBI lineage: Eukaryota > Metazoa > Arthropoda > Insecta > Hymenoptera > Braconidae > Diachasma > Diachasma alloeum. The sequence continues at coordinate 17,024 of NW_021681029.1, forward strand.
CACCAGCTCCGTTATTACGCAAAAATATTGGGAAATATTGATTTTTTTTTCTTTTCAATCAAAATTGATTTGGGATGGTCAGAAGGGGGAGGACCGAGAAGTTCATACAAAGTTGTCGGAGCGCTTCGGATACTTATCTGGTTTTGGCCTGCCTTTTCCGCAGGCCCGTACCTTTTCCGCACCTATGAAGGAAAATATGCTTCTTTCTATTTCTAAATTTTGATGAGTGTCGGATGAGAGCAGAAAATTTCTAGTGTGTTAGCAGAGTGAAGATGATTCCTGGTGAGTGTTAGATGAGAACAGATAGTTCCTAATGAGTGATCGATGGGAGCAGATAATTCCCAGCGAGATTTGAATGTGTCCGGTAAAGTCTTAATGAGTTGTGGACGGTAACGGAAAATTCCCAATGACTGAAATCTTTGGCTTCCGGATGGATGCCGCGTTTGGATTCAGCGTTGCGCCGACGTTTCGCAAACATTGCAGTCTGCAATGGCTATGAGCCATGATTGATTGTTCAACAAATGTTAAATATTGTTGCAGAGACTGAAGGCAGGGAGGGGGGAATAATGACATTGTTAGAGTGATTTTGACCATTGACCTTCAGGGCTATGAGCTCCGATTCTGAGCTCCGATGTTTAGGGGTAGGGAAATCTCAGAGTCGGAGCTCATAGCCCTGAAGATGCAGACTGCAATGTTTGCGAAACGTCGGCACAACGCTGAATCCAAACGCGGCATCCATCCGGAAGCCAAAGATTTCATTAATCATGGCCGCGAAAGCCTCAAAACTAAGATTCCCAATGACTGTTCGATGAGAGTAGAAAATTCCTGCCTCATCTCCCTTTTCAAATATGATTTGAGGGATCTGGCATAAACTCATCACTATTGAAATTGAGCGGATACGCTGAACCAGGGTGTTTGATCCTGTTAGCCCAGTGACGATGGTGCGCACGTTCAGCTGACATGAGGGGAAGTACCTGTTTTCCAAACCATGGAATTTCCAGGATGATTCATTACAATTATCAAATAGGATTTTGATGTAGATTACATTTTATTTATCAACATTTGGGTGGCACAGATTTTTATTCTCTATTCGTTAAAGGTGGTTCATATAGTAATTGTTAAAATGAATAGTTAATGAGAATATCTGGGAACACTTTCATCCTATTCTCTTTTCTATTATGATTGCTCGAAATATTCAAGCTGCATACATCAATCTGTTAATCACAATATCAGTATTTAATGAATAATTTGCAACTCTTACAAATATTAAAATAATTTTTGGATCATATCCAACGAACAGTTATGAAAGTCAGTACGATACAATGTGAAAATCTGGTAAATCCTCCATTACCAATAATTAGCTGCTCTGTAATTTGAATTCTCTGATTATCATTCCCAAATTGAAAGAGAACTGGTTCGATTTTGCCTTAAGTACTCCACAGGTCTTAGAGGAATCAGATATTATGACTGAGTATCAATTTATAATAACAAAAAATACATTTTCTCAACGGGAGAATTTGCATTTATGCACCAATCAGTCTATCCTTCTAAATCCTGTACGCCTTTTACTTCTCTCACTTCCTCTCAAAAAATGATATCCACTCATGTGAGTCGAATTTGCAAGTATCGATGATGCTACAATAATAATTGCATCACGCGTAATTATATAAGGTGAAATATCATCAATCCTCACTGAAAAATCCCCATTGAAGGTATCGTAAAGCTTCTCGCTGCCTCATAATGGAACTTATAAAACTAATGAATGAAACATGACGAAACGAACTGATATATAATAATATTCATGAATTATGGATATAGAATATTGTCAGTCATGGAAAATTCCTGGAAAAAGAAGTGGAGACGAATGCAGAGATGATAACTCCATTAGTTCCATTGACGTCCCTCATAATATTCATTTGGCACTGAAAAATCTCGTCGCCATGACAAGGTCCTTCCTTTTACAAATATGGAATCAATCAAAGAACTAATTAATTCGAATGGAAAGTCAATCAATTCATCTCTTCATGATCAATATAATAATAGCACCGCTAATACTTGTTTCAATTTAAATACTGTGGCAACTAGAGTTCACCCATTATTCTATCCAGATGAGTAATTGATCACCATTGACACAGATCATGGAAACGAGTAATTGCAATATTACATAGACTAGCACTAAAATATCTGACTGTTACAACTTCAGGTACTTATGAGTTCACTGCCAAGAATTGCTGGACTAGCATATCGCTGCTCAACAGCTGTACAATCACTGGAATCTTAACTTCTAATGATTATTTCAATTACATATATGTGTATGTAGTAATGATTTATATTGAGGTAATGATCTAATGACTTTCTTTGAATCATTTTAATTTTCCTGAAAATGATCGAATGACAGTCTGCCTTATCGATTAGTTCTTCCACAATATTCAGTTGATGGAGTTTAAACGAGATGGGGGAAATATCTTTTCCCATATTATTAGCTTCACTCATGACATTTTGTGATCGGACATATTTCCCACAGCTTGGTCATCCAATTACTAACTTGCGAATGCCTTATATCGTCAATTCAGTTAGATTCTCCCCAAGCTTATCATTTTATACCCAACTGGTAAATACTGTCTATTACTAAATTGGTAATATTTGATGTTAGTGAGTTCCTCAGCTTTAATTCCCGATTTGGATGTTCTGAATGGAATAAATGATTATTTTCTCGTTTCATGCAGTGTATAAAACCAAATGTGGAAGAACTTCAGCAGAATCTGGATGATTCATTACTTTTCTGTCATATTCTGTCCATGAGCCATCGCCGAAACAAAAAGCTGAATAATATCCCAACTTCTCTTCACCAAGTTGATTATAGAAACCAACTTCTTCTGGAGGTGTATAATTTATCAATCCTCTCAATTGGAGATTGGCTCCTAACCTTGGCAATTCAAAAGTTTTTGGTATTTTTTCTAACGCCACTTTACCTTCAGGGGACGCATATGTTGCCAGCATGATGCCCTGGTGTGGTACTCTATATACACACATATTAAAACAACTGTTTGTGTTATCACAATCATGTGTGTTATCTGGGAAAATTTCTTTTTCTAATTTTGCCCAATCGGCTGGAGCCTCTATAACCTGTGACAGGAGCAGATGGATAACTACTAAGTTCTCATTTGATGGATACCCATTGCAGCATCTGGAAGTCATTTCCAAGCTTGGGAGATCGCACAGCAGACCATTATAGGTCTCAATAACACTGGAAGAACACTGCATGTAACTGACTGGAGCTATTCCATGTGGCTTTTTCTTGTCTCCAAACAGACCTTCTAACACTTTCAACCTCTCACGAAAGGTAAAATCGGTGATATCCCAAGAGAGTGTGTCATGAATATATTTTAGAAATAAATTCCTTTCGCGATTCTGATCGACTAGTTCCAACATAAACGATCCCGAATAATGAGCTGCTGCTAGAAGAAGTTGGGTTACCGAGTCAACAGCACACGTCAGGCTGAGGTGTACGATTCTCCCTTCTAGAGTAAACTGACTCAATTCCTGATTGTTACCTCTTAATAGAATGATAGGACCCTGTCGACACTTTCTCTTCTTGCTCTTCTTTTCCCCGTGGATCACAACTTCATTCATCCAATTGTCAAAATTATGTGATTCCATCATCTTATGAACACTGGACTTTGAGTGCAAAGTCTCGTGCAGTGGCACGAGTGACATACTCTATCAACAACGTGTTTGATTTCAGGAGAAAGAATTGGTATCGAGCAGGGTGATAAAGAATGCACAGATGACTCATACATCTAAAAAAAGAATAAGAGTCACATTATTCATTGATTGAAAATAGCATCAAACGAGGATATCAGTCAAGAATGATGCTTACCACACATGTTGTTCCTGATGCCAAAAATTTCTCCTTACACGAAGTACAAATATTTACTTTAGTTAAATCTTCGGAAGGACTCGTCTTCTGAGATACGAACTCAGCACTATAACCTGCATTCAATGTTTCATTGACAAATTCGCTATCAACATTAGACATACTTCTTGAATTGCCATTTTCTTCATCCGTTCCATTAATCTTATCTATATCCCCATCAAGATAACTCCTGTGGACCTGAACGAAGTCGTCGAGTCTCAGGGGTGAGTTTCCTTTTTCCAGGATGTCTCTGAATTTCTGTACTTCTGTTCGTGCTTTGTCGATTACCACATGAGTTCTTACATCTTCTCGGGGATCATTGAAAATTGTAGTGAAAAGAGGCAGATATCTTACATCTCGTTGTATTTCCTCTGCTATACGCGGCATAAACCACCTGCTGGCTACGCTCCCTGGACATTCCTCAATGTCTGCCGCAGCCTCTGTTTTCAGTTGAATCCCAAGCTTTGTCCAAAAATTGTCAGAATCTTCTAAATTGATCGTTAATTCTGCTATCCTTCTTTGCTCTGTTTGAGAAATCCCAAAAATATTTTTCTCTTCAATTCCTAAATCTTTTTCTAAATTACATCGATGTTGGTCGAGCATTGCCATAGCTATGTTACTGCCACATGCGGAATCATCAGGTCCGAGACCCCTGTTCTAGCTGAGAGAAATTGTGAATAGTGCCCTAATAATTGTTTCAGCCTGAGCCAAGTCCCTAGACATCATTAACTTCCCAATGCCCTCCAAATAAAATAAAACCACACTTTTGTCTTCAGACATCAACATGATTGCATACTTCTTGAGGATGACTGCAGGATCGATACGAATATGACAGGACCATCGTGCATTGTCGTTTGTAGCGAAGCTTTCCAAATAATCACTCGATGGACGGAAATTGGTCAAAGCATGAACGCAGCCATTCACCAACCCTGTCATTCCCTCAATCATGACTTTTTTAGGTGATACCATTTTCAACCCTTCAAAAAACTCCACTAGCCAATTGAAGAAAAGGTAGCTCTCTCTAGTTTCAATCAATAATTGAATAATTGGAGCTAGTCCACTGGGTGTTACTCTAATTACTTGAAAATAGGTCATCTCAATGGTGTGACCAGTAGCTCGGGTGATGGGTGCAATGGGAGTATCATCCATGAGGATAGCGATGATTGCCTGGGAGTCCTTGATGAGAGTCCTATAGACTGTCCTCTGATGAGGAGTGCAATAAGCATTTCCATAGGACTCCTTCTAATAAACAGGATCTTGTTTTTCATCGTTGTTGTCTTGAGGATTTCCAATGCTCTGAGTAGATGTGTGTGGAGATGACTCCCAGTTCCGGTCTGTTGATCCACATTTTTTTTTTACGGCCTCGGAGTCCCTTTTTCGGGTCCCATTCGGCACTCTATCCAACCCTATGCATGCGGCTGTGGATTCTACACTGTACCGCATTCGCACTTCTATAGAACATAGAAGTAGCATGGGGAAACCACAGAAAACCCATGCCGGTACAGGCGGTTCCTCTATTAGCAACCTCCCGCTCGCCGGAGCCTTCCGTTGAAAAATTCGGTTCCACGGGGAATCGAACTCACAACCTTTCGCACACTAGACTTGCGTCTAATCCACTTGGCCACCGACGTCGGTGTTGATCCACATTGTTGTCTCCATCAGTCTCAATTGATGATGGATTTTGTAGCATACTTCTTTTTAGAGGGGGTTTTCTATTGACTGTCGATGTTTGCGGCACTTTTCGTTTCCCACAGGTATCATCTCCTCCTTTGTCTTCTATCTCGCATCTCATGACCACAATATTCCCATCTTTAGCCGTAAAACAATTCATGATAGATCCACATGTACACTTCCCTTTGACACGTCCTTCCATATTATCGCTTTGAAATTGTTTCTCCTCAAAATTATATGCACATAATCTTCTCGTCTCCTCAGCAAGCTTTTCGTGGATGAATTTCGTAAACGCATCTGTAAAAAGCATGATAAAACGATGTCAATTGAATGGCAAAGTATGTCAGTTTTTGAGAAATATCTCTGAATGTAGCAAAGATAGAGAAATCGTTGTACGAATTTTCTCGGAGGCATCATTTTTTTGTTCAGCAAAGTCTCCAAGAAAATTTTTCTATCTCCTTTCGATTTTCAGTCATGATTTAAAAACTGATGTTGACGTGAAATTGACTGTTGGTTTCATTCACTGTGACTTCACTATTTAAGAGTCAAACTTACCGAGATTGATCGAACGTTGATTTTGGACCCTCTTTTTCCTGTGACTCTTTCATTTCAACGGGCGTTTTTCTATTAACTATTCGAAGATGTTCACATCAACACGAAAAACGAGCTCTGCTCCATAATCGTAAGAAGAATCAAGGCTGGAGTTATTGAGCAAAGAATTGAATGAGTCGTCGTCATGTTTTCGATTCTTTGCTTGGTAATCTGGACAAAGCATGGAACGTATGCTCTTAACGTTATTGCATAGGTATGAATACGCATCTTTCCCTCCTTTGTACTCTTTGTTATTTATCCATTTTGGGTTGCCAATTTCATTGGTGATTGTATCCCAGAAGGGATCTGACTGCTTGAGTATTGCATCATTCTTGATTACCTTGCATTTGCGTTTAACGAATACCTCATGAATTCGTTTGTGGTCTAATCCCCCAGTACGACTCGATGGCTGCTTTCTAATTTCGGATTCCATAATTACCCACTCATTTCCTGATATTTAATAAACTGAAAACTCGATGAATAATTTTGATTGTGAACAAGGCACACTGATAATGGTTGCCGCAGAATAAATGAGAATACGCCTGCAGTTCCTTGTGTCGACCATGGACATGACGACATAACCTTTTAGGGACTCAGATGCCGTACTGTTTCCGATCTTAAATCGATAAGGAAGAAACCATCTACCGAAGAAAAGTGGAATCTTCCCTTGCACATGATAATGAAATGTAAAATTCTATTTATGAATGTTTGAACCCAATATCGAAATTATATTAACCAATATAGTGAACAGCAGGCACTTTGTTATAATAGACATCGTCAATTAAATAGTTTCTTTCATAATCCAAGCCGTGTTTTCATTAAAAAATAATCACTGAACTATAAACAAACAGTTAACTATTGTAAAGCAAATAAGAACAATATTTATCAACGTGAGATTTAATTATATTTGCAAACAAATACATAACGAAATACAAATAATTGAAATAGTAAATTCTTCCGGGTAATTGAAATTGATCACATCATTCATCAGAACGATAATCAGACGGAGGACATCGAGTTCGTGTTCCAGGGAAAGAGTATCAATAAACATCAGCTGAAATATGTGACGAGAGAACAGAATATACAGAATTGGAGGTGAAGTTTGTAAGGATATTTTCCCGGATTGTTCACCCAGGAAAAATCCAAACTACTTTTTAGCCGTCTCTATCGCTCAATAGTCGGGCACCAGCCGAACCTTCACGGGAGGTTCGACGAAAACCGGCCTCTGAGACAAACTCATCCACTCAGAGGACTTCTGTGGCCGGGCAAAGGGTTGCCCAGCTAGCATCAGTGTGACACGGTAAAGTGGGCGAGGTCCACCAGGAGTATCGTATGCCAAACGTCACCAGCCACTGTTTCAGGCTGGACATTAAGCCTTACGGCCTAATTCCCCATGTAAAGTGAATTTACTTTCGTCCTGGAGGGTTTTTCACCCTCTCAGTAGGCTTTCGCCTCCCGAGTATTTCGACTCGGGAGTGTTTTCAGAATTAGATGCGAATCAGCTGGGACTCCTCAGAGCCTGGGACGCCGAGAGGCTGATCCGACCAAAGTGGAACACTGTTACCCACTTCACGACCACCCACGCTCTCGGCCACCAGTTACCGCTTCGGTCATCGCACGTCGCCGTCTCCGGGTACTCGAATGTCGGCACATGGTCGGGTCGACAGGAGAACGATCTCTACTCCAGACCCACGGGCCCATGCGCACGACATTTGTTTCGCCGAGCCGGATAACGCCGGAAACAACAAAATCGTCACTAAGAGTTCCGAAATAACTCTTTTTCCGTTTGTGGGGAATGCAGGAGCATCCCCTTACGCTCGCTACCATCAGTTATGCACCTGGCTGCGCTGAGCTATTCGCCCACCATTCCCGTGGCCATCTTTCAAGCCAACACCACAGTATATATTGGAGAAATCCTTTCGACTTCCCCGCTCGAGCGTCCGCGTTCGACTAACTCAGAATCTTACTAGGGCCTTCTCCCCCTAGTCTGGATATCTCAGCGACGATAGGTCATTCCGTTACCCTATTCCCACCAATCAACCCTACGGGATCCCGGGGGCACCAGTCCTCTCACCTGGCCGTTGGTCCCTAGTCTACTCTGACATAGCCTATGGAATCACCCAGTTGTTGGACAGCCTGTACGTCGGCCTCTTTTCCCCTAGCACATGCTGGGCGAATTCCAAAATAGCGATAGTCTAGTAACGTCCTCCAGACCTCCAGGGGTCGCGGTTTCACCCATAACCGCTATGCCTTAGGTCTTTCATCGGTTTGTCGCTCAGTTCATCTAGTCCCGGCTTTCTTCAGCCGCCTCTAGATGTCGCCTCATGTCTCAATTTTAGAGTTCACGTATCTTTTTAAGGGGATTTCAACCCGTAACAAGAAAATCTCGTTACAAGTTATGACTCGAGGGTTTTTGGGGATTATCTTGGTGGAGAGGGAATTTATAGGAAAATGTGATGAGCATTTTCTATGGAAAACTTCATGAGCAACAATAATATATTGAACATTCTCTCATAAGTTCACCCATTAACGAGATAATTTTAGATTTACGGGAGATATTTCATGTGGCAGGATTGGTTTTGCAAGTTTACATGACTCATTACTTTCTCAATTATCCCGTTGAGGAGGAGGTTGACGAAAAAACTTTGAAATTTACTACTTTTATAAAGAACAATTCATAAGCTAAAAATAATATTTGAAGACAATTTGTTGCAAATTGAGTTGTTAAGTAGATAACTGAGGATTCGCGTGAAATTTTGTAGTATTGCAGTGATATTGAAAATTGATAGGACTTTTCCAACGGCGAGTTATTGCAGAGATGAGTGGATTCAATAGGGAGTGTCATAGGACATTCTCTGTGGAACATTTCATAGGCTACAATACACTGATAGAGACACCTTTTCGAAAATGGACTCATTTGCAATACAATTGAGTGGTTAGGAGTGATGTATTGTATAACTGAATGAATTCCTAGATTTAAATGAATTATTAATGATTAAATTGCCTCGCTAATAAGTGGATTGCGAACAAAAAAATTACCGAAATGCATTTTTAATCAGAAAATTTCATCAGGAATGAAATACAGCTGGAAACATCTTTTCGTAAATCCATTCATCTCTGAAACAATTGCGAAAAGATGAATGATAAAATAAATGAATAAAAGGAAACATTTTGAATTCTCAATCGTTAATAATTTAGGCGATGAGAAAAGTCGGTGAAGAATGTCGAAGAAATGTGAAAATGTTTGATAGAACATCCCATCGTCTCTAATTTTCTAATTATATTCACTTAAAATCCTTCATATACGTAAATTTTCAACAATGATGTTATTTTATACACTTGGAAAATAAAAAATTTGTTTCCGTACTTTTATTCCAAAGTTTCGTTATATGAAATATTAAAAATTCTATCCTCTACAAACTTATTCATTCGCAGGACAAATTGAAAAATTAAATCCAGCTTTTTTTTTCACCAAAAACCCTTCTCCTAATTCCAAACTATCAGATTTACAAACTGACTAAGACGGCCTGTAAACAAGTTTTCTCTCTAGAGCTTAATAAAAAGGACTCCAATGTCTGAATAACGATTCTCTCATCCATAAAAATCCACTCCTACGATTTGTCTCACCATCACTTATTCTTTCGCGACAATATTCTTGTATGCAGCCTCACGATAAACCAAAAAAGAAATGGAACAGACTATTCATAGAGCTAGTCATAAATCCCCACCTATTACCCTGACCAAGGTAATTAAGTGTTAATTAGAAGAGGATTCTTGGGGAGTGAATAATAATACCTATAAGTGAAAATTGGAGATATTTGAATGAATAAAAACTCAAATTTTACTCTTCAATCGAGTGAAATAAAGCCTCATTTTGCTCTATAAAAAAAAAGAAACTGAACGGAGGTATAATTGTTCATTTGAAAGACAGCGTAACTAATGTGTAACCGATGCAGATGTCTTTTATCATGTAATTCGATTTTTCTTCAACTGATATTAATTTAACCACTTGTTTACTGTATAATATTTTGTTGAGAATCAATCTCTTGTCTCTCCAATTTTCCACATTTATTCGCTGAATAACATCATTTATGATTATTTTATGTTGAATAAAAAATAAAATTAGGGCAGACTTTCAAATTGGTATTGCAAGTTCTATTAGTTGCTTTGGCATCTAAATGATACCATTTGTGATGTCGGAGAGAGTAAGTCGTGTAGGTGCCTCTCAAATTTGTCTGACTAATTTTAGCTACTCTTGATTGGTCAGTATAACTCAATCTCGGCGGCTCATAATGAATAATTCCACGAAGCTGTAGCTTCTTCGATAGAGCTGTTGATTTCAACTCCTCACGAATCTGGCCAAGTGGTATCTTTGTTCCACCCTGCTGTAGTTGAGGTTGGAGGAAAAGGCAATTCGAGATGAGTTTTATATTGGTGTCTATTGAAGATGTTACTCCCCCCTTTTCACAATTCAGAACAAATACTTTCGTATGCTTCAGATAGAATTGCTTCGATAGATCTGGAATTACTCGTAGTAAGCACATTCTCCATCCGGATATCAGCGTAAATGAATTTATCCTGTTTTGCTGGATAATTATTTTTACACGTAGTTATCCTTATGAACGTGAGGATGTCATTAAATATCTTGGCACATAAATATGATATCGATGAATCACAATCGACTACAAAACATTTGTTTTCCTTACCACCTGTCTTCCGTTCACCAAAGTGCTCAAGAAGAATTTGGCATCTCTTTGCATAAACCCCACTATCAATTCTGCTGTTGGTTCTCACTTTATCAATTAAATTGAGAAAATCATTTTTCCCTTTGAACTTCGTCACAGTTTCGTTCTGGAAAGCAGTCGAGTCAAACGACATTGCCAAAACCCCGTGGAAAAAAGCGTCAAAAACATTCGTTGACTTCACCGTATATATAACGCCTTCTTTAACTACAGCTTGCAATGACATATCAGTACCACTACGTAGTAATGGTTTTTTTCCCAATAAATCTCGCCAAATCAAAATGATGAGGAGGATATGTCTTCTGAAAATAAAATCCACGATGTTGATCCGGAGTATGAGGTGCTTTGTGGGATGCTGGGATTATTTTTGGTTATTTCTTCTTCCTGAGCCAAACATTGGCAACATTTACGCCTTTGGCCATAACCTTCGTCATCGCCAACAGAGACTGAACACAAAGGATGCACGTGTACGGCTTTCCCGCAATCCTGTAATATTGAAATAAATCGCAAATTAAAAACCAAGATTCATTCCATAAACATCGGCTTTATATCAAATTCGGAGCATTCTGCATTCCATGCAATTATTATGATATCCAAGAAGATCTTTGATTTCATATTATTTTGGGCAAGATCACTGCGTTCAGTATGCTCAATAATAGACGCATACGTTTAAAAATAAGATAAGTATTTTAAATAAAAAATATGCAAAATACATATACATTTGTGAGCTCTTGTTGGAAAATCCCCATTAGTACAAATCGGACACTGATCGTCTGACTTTCGCTCCTCATGTCTCGTTCCTTCAGGCTCACAATAATCCGACGGAGTTTGTTTCACACTTGATTCCAGAACTTCAGACGTACGTTTGCAATCTGTTCCCTCAGCATCGTCATTTCTTTCTTGAAGTATTCCTTTTTGTAAGCCACTCGTGCAAATAGTGGTGCCTGAACCGTCATCTCTCTCCTTAAACCTCCCAGTATTGATCAATAACAAATACTTATCATAATATTCCATTTGCAGTTGACAAAATACATCAACACGGAGTTTGGAAGTTTTCTTCTTGAAATGTTTCTTTATCTGGCCAAATTCGTTTTCGACGGGTGAGCTTGATGTTGGAATTCTGGCATTCTCGAAGAAACGAGAATATACACAGCTCCACATGGGTAGAAGCTTGAGGTCTTCCAGAAATTTTTTGGCAAAACGAGGGGCATAATATAGGCTCGGTTCACTGCCTGGTGCTGACGTGATGTCCTCAACCACTGACTCTCTGATTTCATTCGCGTAGTCATCCCACTGGGATTTCACCAAATCTTCTCCATTCTGTTCACAATCGGGATCCCCACCCTCTGACTCGACATCAACATCGCACTCTTCATCATTCCCTTGGCTTTCATCACTGGATTTATCGTTATAAATCGAATCAACTTCGAACTTATTGCTAGTGCAAATGTTTTTCATTCTGCTTAACTGTTGATCTGCAGCTGAATTGGTTCCATCAGCATTGGGACCCATTTTCTCACTCAGTGCGGTCGTCAGTAAAGAACGAATGATAACTTTTGCTTCACTTTTATCGCAGCAGATAGTCAATTTACCAACGCCAGTTTTATAATAGCGTGCAACGTCCCAACGCACTTCTTTTTTCAAAGAATCAACGTATGTCTTCAAAAAATGAGCCCCATCAGAACGGATCCAGCAAGATGGAGGTTTTCTTGAAGAATAAAAAGAGTTGGCATATTCAATCGTGGTTGGAGAACTTGTGAACGCCCGTGCCGCGGCATTCTGAAGTGCCCTGGCACCATCCATCGCCACTTCATTAGGAATTGGCAACCCAGATGATGCCATGAACCTCTCCAAACATACCATAATGTCTCGAGCTGAATGTGTTTCACTGATCATTTGAGCCAATGAGACTTGGAATTCTGCGGTCCGAACTACCACCTGATAGAGATACATGGGGCCCGATGGGGACTTGTCGCATCTTATAATAGGATGATTCATGGAGCCAGTGCTGTCGATACTCAGCGACAAATACTGCTTTTCAATTAATTGCTGATATTTTTCCTGTTGAGCTTTAGTGGAATAATAGATCATGAATGGGTTACTCGTGATCAACGAGATCTCACCGGGTTCTCGGGATGCCTGCAATTTCTCGAGAACATTAATTGGATCGGGATCCAAATATTGTCTAACAATGGCTTCATGTCCAATTTGTCTGAGGATTTCCAGGTGTGGGATGGTCAGAGCCGAGGGATCTCCCTTCGTCATCAGCTCACCAGCAAGATTCGCTTGAAAGTTTTTGGCTGAAATATCAATCAGTTTGTCTCCCCATTCTCGTCGCTTGGTGCCTCTCACAGGCCGAAGAGAACAAGATTTTCCAGGTGATCCCTTTGTACTCTTGCATTCCATAGTCATCACGTTGTCTTTTACTCTTATCGTGCAATCAATCTCGGCATCACACCCGCAGTATCCAGTAAAGCGACTTGAATTATCATAATTTACGTTGAGACATTTCAAGCTCCAGCCATGCGGCGATTTTGTGTGGAGCCACCATAATTTCATAAACCAATCTTGCCACTCATCTATGGGTAAGTAAAAAATCGTTCATGAGATTCATTCCTTAGATACATTATATTGAAGAAATGTTATGTTACGTCATGAGGTTGGAGAGATAGTCGCATAAGCATTAACGCAAACAAAAAAAACATGAGATACTGCTTGAAAAACTGTTATTTGTGGATATATTCATTGGCTGGATGCTGTTGAAATAATTTATCGGTTTTGAGCAAAAAAAAATCACTTCTGACCAAATTTCATTACTGAAGCTTCTAATCTTTCGAATCTAAAGCCATATGAAATTAAATTCTTGTTTTCAAATTCCCAACCTTGATGATACGGTGGTATCCGCGGAAGCAAAGAATTGAATGCAAATTTTTGAACAAATTATTTAATGTATTTAACAACCAGGTGTGAAATATCAAGAACCACATTGTACACAATGACAATGAAAAAAAAAGAAATGAAATGGAATGAAAAATAAAAAAAAGACATGAATGAATTCAGTATAGTTTGCACATGGTTTTTGAATGAATTGAGTAATGTGTTGAACAATTCTCATTGAATTCTCTGCTTTTTTCAATTACTCTGGACCTCCTATGATTCCCTCAATAATATCCTTGACCAAATGACATATATTCTGATGCCCAAGTTCTTATCAATACTTGGAAGGGGCTGAAAATGAATGTAGACTCTGGATCCATCAAAATGAATGAAAATAAAAATCTCTTGAATATTTCTATTGAATCTTGAAAGTCTTCCCTGTCTTTTTTTTCCACGTAGAAAAAGTCCACAAGGAAATAAGATTGAAAGCTAGAACACTGGAGTGACACCTAAGCTTCTGGTTATTTACTTTCCGTCAGATGCGGCTGAGAGACACCCGTGAATTTTTCTTTAAGATAGAGAATATCTCAAAACATTTATGAGATGTCAAGGAATAAAAACAGGAACTAGAAATCATGGAAATATTTCTGACAACTCCCACTCACATCTCAAATTTTCATCCCTGTTGTTATCATGCAGAATTTGGGGGAATTTTCCGAGAAAGCGAATATTCATCTGAAAAATTACGAATGAAATTGACAAACCTGGGATGACTCTCATCCTGTACCGAGTGGTCTCCACGCCTGTGGTCCTATCTTTCTGGATCAATGGTCGATCTTCCAGCAGTGCTAAATATGTGTCCGCTGGCTCACGAATTGTGATGTCGAAATTCCAGCCTCCACTAGCGATTAACGTCTCATTCAGCTCTGGTGAGTCATCGATATTTTCCTCATCAAGTTCAGGGATAGCATCAGTGGGGCCATTTTTGACATACGTGGGATCTAACAGAGTTCTAATATAATCTTCATCATTAGTCACATACGTGAACAAAGATGAAGCAGGTTTATTCGTTCCGAGGTCCCTCTCGATTTCTTTCCAAACTGGATTAAGTTTGGAAGCAATTATGTTTTCGTTGAATTTATTTTTCAATAAAACTCGATTTGCATACTTCAGTATTACAGATTGTACAGATTGTATTAGTTCTACGTTATAAATCCGAGGCCGTCCTCGTTTTTAAGGCCGCAACTTCTCATTCCTCATCGTGAATGAACTATTTGTAAGTTCGTAGATCAAATGGAGATCAAAAGGGGATCCTCTTCGATTGACTAGCAATTGAAACGCTCGACGACTCTGTAACGATATTTTATCTCGTTCCGGGGTAAATATATTACCCTGCGAAAAAATAAGAGATTAATAGAAAGACCTAAAAGAGAAAGGCAAGGAACGACATCTAGCGGCTAGCTGCAGAAGCTAAGCCGAAGATGAGAGAGACATCTGACGACGGGCGAGGGCCGCTCGGAAGGTGAGAAGACCATGAAACACTAATACTGAGATGCGCGGCTGGGCGTAGCCGCGCCCCTCGGTATTACTGTAGGCTGTCGATACCGTGTCGCCCTATCTAGAAACTCGCCCAGCTGTGTTAGGGAGTTCAGGGCCGACGTACAGGCGTTCCAACGGGGCGAATCTAGAGGCACTATCGACTTAGCCTAGGGACCAACGGCTAGGTGAAAGGACTAGCCGTAGCTAGCCCCTCGATTGCCGTCGAGCTGATTGGTGGTGGTGGGGTAACGAATGACCCACCGCCGCTGAGATGTTCAGACTAGGGGGAGAAGGCCCTAGGAGATTTCGAGACAGTCGGTGACAGGCGCTTGATTCGAGCGGATGGAATCGTCCGGTCCTCGATGATAGCTGGCAGTGGCTTGAATCCGGAAGGGTTCTTAAGGGGACGCTGTCTCTGAGAGTCAGAGACAGCGAGAGAATGGGACGCTCAGCGTCCCATACGTAAAGAACAGAATTGCTTTGGAGTCATGGAATGCTTCGTTCCGTGATTCCAGGGATTCATGACCCGGGACGAGGGGAATGGAGGGTGCGGGAGTGCGTGGATGGGGAATAGTGCAGACTCCTGGACATCCGACTTCGCGGGCCTCCAGGACTAGTACTCCGGGTGTTGACCCGTGATGAGATTGCTTTTACCGAGCATTGGGGTTAGTTGGGGTGGACTTTCGGACAGTGAGATCGTCTCCAGGGGCCGAGGTCGCATCCGCCTCTCAGTGTTCGACGCCCTGCGGGGTGAGAAGGATTCGCAGGTAATTCGCAGCTTCTCCAGGTTCGAGCCCTCTGGAGGAGGATAGGAAGCGTTATGGACTATTTCAAACGTCTTGGACGGGGAAACAAGGGAATTTTCCCTTGAAAGAACTATTTCGTTATTTCTAGGGTTGAAGGCACCCAGAGTAGGGAAATGGATTTTGCTCCAACATTGGTGGACCTTGCCCACTCTACCGTTCATGCTGATGCTGGCTCGGCATTGTTAGCCCCGCCACGAAAGTCCTCAGGGTAGACGAGTTATCCTCTGAGGCCAGTTTACCGTTGGATTTTCCGTGAAAATCTAGCTGGCGCCCGACTTAATTGAGCGATAGGGGAGAAGCCCAAAATAGTTTGGGATATTTGCTGGTGTAGCACCGGCAAAAATCCTTTACAAACTGGCGCCCGACGTGGGGCTTTGCCAAAACGGAGCACGAGAACCTCGGAAGTGAGGAGAAGAAATCAACCTAGTGGTGATCCGGGGGAAAAATTTTACTTTTTCCCCGAAAGGAAAATAATTATCGCAGGGATAAACCGGAGAAAAATTAGTAAGCAATTTTTCCGAGAGTGACGGATTTTTCCGTTCGTTCAAGCCAGAGGAATCCGGAAGAGCGAAAGCATCGATTTTCCACTCCGAGGGAGCCTTTTCCGTTGCGCCGAACGCTGTTCTCCTCATTCGCCCGGGGGAGGAATGGCCTAGGAGCCGGAAAGGGGCTTTTTCCGATGGGAAATATCGAAAGAAACGGAAAAAACAGAAAATAATTAACCGAATTAACTGAATTATCGCTCGGTTGGTACAACAGTCACTCCTCGGGGGTAACGTTACCGACCGAAGGTGTTCATAAGTATAGATTCCGCCCGCAGGGGCGCGCCACTTGACGGGCCGAGTCAAGGGGCGAAAGTTTAAATACCTGTGATTGACAGGTCATCTCAGGTATTTAAAAGAGCGCGCTCATATGCAAATATGGGTCGAATGTCACCAGGGGGGACCACCTGTAGCGATTTCCTAATTGCGATGCGCCCTTTAATCCCCCACCCCCGAGTCCTGTCGAATTCAGGGTATCGAGCACGAGGAACGTTCTTTTTCGTTCCGAACCTCATCCCGTACGGACGGAATTCTTTTGACGCTCGACGTTATTAAGTAGCACGCGGTGAACAACCCGGTGAAGCAATGGCCAAGGACCAAGTGTTCGACGGACTGGCTCAGAAGGTGGTGGAGACCGCCGAGGAGGCTCTCAAGGGTAAGTTTGACCCTAAGGGAGAGGAGAAGTACCTCGACATGGAGGTCGAGGAGTTAGTGAACGAGGCCCTGTTGCCGAAGGGCGAGGGGGACTCGTTAGTGTTACGAGAGTTACCCGAGTTGCCTGTAGTGCATTTTGCAGATCGGGAGCTCTCGGACGAGGAGATGGGCGACCTGGAGGAACTCATAAACGCCGAACTCGGGGAGAAATTGGACGTGGACCTCGTGGAGCAGGTGTCGGCAGCGGTCCTTACGCCGCCTCCTTCGGCGACACCCACATCGTCAGAGGCCACGCCCACAGCCACGCCCGCGGTGACGCCCACGGCCACGCCCGCGGCTACGCCCACCCCACCTCAGGAAGCGGTGCTCCAGAAGGAGACGGAGAAGGCAGCGGGGGAACCCTCTTCCCCCGAGGATGCTACGGCCACCCTGGCGAGGGCTGTCGCTGAGGCGCTCGCCACGAACCCTCAGCTCCTCGCCAAGATGGCCGAACAGTTTCTCCCCTACCTGAATCGGGGACCTTCGACCTCCTCGGCCCTGCCGGGGAATCAGAGGGACCTGACGATGGGAAGGGAACCCAAGCAGAGGGAGAAAAGGGCCTCAGGCCCTGCCAACTCCGACTCCTTGAAGACGGAGAGGAAGATACGCCAAGGGATCCTGGCGAAGGGAGCCGAAGGGTCGGCGGGGCTTCTCACCGCCCCGAAGATCCCCAAGAGAAGCACTCCTGTGGACAGTGGCAGCGTCGACAGGAGGTCGGAACTCGAGAGGGATGCTCGTGGGGGTGAGGAGATCCGTGAGAGGAGAGCCCGAGTGAGCCTGCTGCCAGCACGCCTGTGCTGAAACTGCCGTCGGCCAGGACACGAGGGGAAGAATTGCCCTGCACCTCTGACGGTTTATTGTTAGAGGTGTGGACGCCCTGGAAAGGAAACCAGGGACTGCATCCGCTGCCAGGAGGAGAAGAAGAGAAGGGGGCCTTGGATTCCCAAGCGTGGCCGTAATGTCCCTCGGGACATCCTCAAGGCCCAGGCGAAGGAGGCCAAGAAGAGAAGGCAGAGGGAGGGGGCATCATCGTCCCTTCGCCTGAAAAGGCCACCTGCGTCCTGAGAAAGGGTGAGAAGAGGCGCTCAACTGGTCTGAAAAGACCATGGGGCGAGTAAGTTTCGTTTGAATGGCTGAATAGCCTGGAAAACGAGTGTTAGGGGCGAAAGCCCCACACAAAAAATTCCACGGGCACGTGCTCTGACACCTCCGAGTGTTAAAAGCACGAAATCGGGTAGTAGGCGCCATCTAACGCCTCCCCGACGGGTATTTACATGACGGGTAACTGGCCAGGGTAACTTATCCTTGGTCGGTAACTTGCCGTGGTCAGAGCGGCGGTCGGTAAAACATACCGACCGATGGAACCACGCCGATAAGTGGCACGCCGTTTGAAGGTAAGTCCTTGAGAGAGGGGATTCCAACAGATGGCGCCACTATACCCGAATTCGAGCAACCGGCGAACAGTTCAAATTTCAACGCGGAAAAATTCGAACAGAAGCGCGAAAGGAGGGAAATTCAAATTTCTTCCACTTGCGGAGGCCCTCGAAACCCGTCTCGGAGGGTTCCGAGGGCCTCCGCAATGACGCCAGGAAAACCTTGCAAATCAAGGAAGACGACCTCCTAGGAGTCATGAGAGGGTGTCTGTCAGGAGTGGCACTGACCTGGTATCGCCAAGTGGAAGTGTACTCATGGGAGGATGCGTGCCACGCATTCAGAGAGAACTTTGGGGAGCTAGACTATCAGGTAGCTCTCCATGAAGAGATAGCCACACGTCGCCAAGGCGAAGATGAGCCAGTAGCGGAATTCCCGGCGAATTTAAAGGGTCTGTTCGCACGAACGAATCTTCCATGGCCTGAGGCACAGAAACTGATGTACATGTACGACAATACATTGCCGAAGTACAAGATCGGGTATAGCATCAGTGCAAACTCCACACTGAAATCGCTGGAGAAACACGCGATGAGGCAAGAGACTTTGTACAGCAGTGCAAAAACATGGCAACCCCCGAGGAAACCAGAGGAGTGTCTGTGTCCCAGCCTCGCTTACAAAGGCTCGAGGACACAGAAGAACCCCCACAGAGCAGCGCTGAAGGCTCTAATCCCCGGAGATGGAGATTCAGGGCCAGAGAGAGAAGACGAAGAAAGGGTTTTCTTCGAGGAGCTAGAAGTAGCACACGCCCTGCAAGGCCGTGGTGCTTCTTCTGGGAGGGGTAGGGGTTCTGGCCAGGCCAGACTCGTGCAAATCCTCAGGGCATGATGTGCTTCAACTGCGAGCAGAGAGGACACTCCTGGCGCATCTGCACAGAGCCGAGGAAAGTCTTCTGCTACGTGTGTGGCAGGAAGGAAGTGCATTTCCCACAGTGCCCAAGATGCAATCCGGGAAACACCGAAGCGGCAGCGTAAGCAACAAAAATGTTTCCACGCCGCCAATAGCCTCGGAAAGAACAGTCAAACAGGAGGTGAATCATCCTGGGACTGAAGGAACCAGACCGATACGAGAGGAGCTCTCGGAGGCTGAAGATAGAGAAGGGGAGACTGAATCCCCTCAAGAAGAAGTACGGGCACCCATAGATGGCAGGNAAAGCACGAAATCGGGTAGTAGGCGCCATCTAACGCCTCCCCGACGGGTATTTACATGACGGGTAACTGGCCAGGGTAACTTATCCTTGGTCGGTAACTTGCCGTGGTCAGAGCGGCGGNGGAGATGGAGATTCAGGGCCAGAGAGAGAAGACGAAGAAAGGGTTTTCTTCGAGGAGCTAGAAGTAGCACACGCCCTGCAAGGCCGTGGTGCTTCTTCTGGGAGGGGTAGGGGTTCTGGCCAGGCCAGACTCGTGCAAATCCTCAGGGCATGATGTGCTTCAACTGCGAACAGAGAGGACACTCCTGGCGCATCTGCACAGAGCCGAGGAAAGTCTTCTGCTACGTGTGTGGCAGGAAGGAAGTGCATTTCCCACAGTGCCCAAGATGCAATCCGGGAAACACCGAAGCGGCAGCGTAAGCAACAAAAATGTTTCCACGCCGCCAATAGCCTCGGAAAGAACAGTCAAACAGGAGGTGAATCATCCTGGGACTGAAGGAACCAGACCGATACGAGAGGAGCTCTCGGAGGCTGAAGATAGAGAAGGGGAGACTGAATCCCCTCAAGAAGAAGTACGGGCACCCATAGATGGCAGGAAGAGTGGAAGCCTCACTCTGGAAGCCATGACGGACCCCCTGAAGCTAGCCTCGCCGGAGGTTAACTCAAACCTAGAGTTCGTGAGGCAGGCGATGAGAGAAGGCAAAGCTTTTGCTTTCCATGTGGACATCTCTATCCACGGAAGGAAGATTCGCGGCCTAGTGGACTCAGGCGCGTCCCGCACCTTCGCCGGAGAAGCAGGGATCGAGCTGTTGAGCGAACTTGGCATAAGCGCGAAAAGAATCCCACNGTCCTTGAGAGAGGGGATTCCAACAGATGGCGCCACTATACCCGAATTCGAGCAACCGGCGAACAGTTCAAATTTCAACGCGGAAAAATTCGAACAGAAGCGCGAAAGGAGGGAAATTCAAATTTCTTCCACTNTGTAGAAACGCTCTGGATAGCCTCGCTGTCCGAGGATTTCATACTGGGATTAGATTTCCTGAAAGAAGCACGAATGGTCATAGATTTCTTCGACCAGTCCTGGTTCTTCAGAGACAAGCCTGAAGACTCGTTCAAGTTCGCAACAGTCGAACGGGCCTGCCATATAACCGTGTGCAACGGCCTAAGGACACCTGAGGAAGGCCAACACAGCCTCCTCAAGAAGTTACTGGATTCAAAAATTNGAGGGAAATTCAAATTTCTTCCACTTGCGGAGGCCCTCGAAACCCGTCTCGGAGGGTTCCGAGGGCCTCCGCAATGACGCCAGGAAAACCTTGCAAATCAAGGAAGACGACCTCCTAGGAGTCATGAGAGGGTGTCTGTCAGGAGTGGCACTGACCTGGTATCGCCAAGTGGAAGTGTACTCATGGGAGGATGCGTGCCACGCATTCAGAGAGAACTTNCAGAGCGATTGGAACAGTCCAGTCATCATGGTGAAGAAGCCCAATGGAAAATATCGGTTCTGTATCGATTTCCGGCGGGTAAATGAGGTCACGAAGAAGGACGCCTACCCTGTAGCTAACATGACAGGCATTCTGGACGAGCTAAGACACGCCAATTACATCTCGACCTGGAAGAGGGTTTTTCCAGTTCAAACGCATGCCTTACGGCTTGACGGCTTGACAACCTTCCAGAGAGCGCTGGACAAAATCATTGGTCCAGAGATGTACCCCCACGTCTTCGTGTACTCGAGGAACACTTGGAGTGGCTGGGGAAAGTCCTCGACAAACTGAGGGACCACGGATTGACTATCAACCGTGAGAAGAGCGTATTCTGCCGAAACGAGGTAAAAGACCTCGGCTTTGTCGTGAACAGCGAAGGCTTGCAAGTCGACCCCGAGAAAACCTCCGCGGTCGTCGAGTTTCCAGCCCCGAAGAACCTGAAGCAAGTGCGCCGGTTCCTCGGCATGGCCTCCTGGTATAGAAGATTTATACCAGATTTCGCCACTGTAGCTCAGCCCCTGACGCTTCTCACCAAGAAGAAACAACTCTGGGTCTGGGGTATAGAACAGCAGGAGGCTTTTGAGGCGCTGAAAAGGCATCTCACCTCAGCCCCGACACTAGCGTGCCCTGACTTCTCCCTGCCGTTTACCCTACAAATGGACGCGAGTATGGTCGGGCTAGGCGCAGTGCTCACACAAGTACAAGGAGGAAAAGAGCGGGTGATAGCCTACGCCAGCCGCTTCTTGACAGATCCTGAGAAAAAGTACACAGTTACTGAACATGAGTGCTTAGCGGTCGTCTGGGCCCTACAGAAGTTCCGCTGTCACCTTGAAGGTTACTCCTTCACCGTAATCACGGATCACAGCAGCTTGCGGTGGCTTCATAACATGAACGACCCCGCCGGAAGGCTTGCGAGATGGAACCTGAGGCTGATGGAGTATGACTACAAAATCATACACCGCAAAGGCGCGTTACACCACGTGCCTGACGCCCTGTCCCGCGCTCCAGAGGGCGCGACAGAGATCTTGACAGTCGCCCTAGATACCCAAGACAAGTGGTATCTACGCCGCTGTCGGGGAGTCGAGAGAGTACCAAAGAAGTACCGAACTTGGAGACTCTCTGAAGGATTGTTGTACCGCCTGAAGCCCAATCTAAGCGCTTCCGTGGTCAACGAGGATCTCAACGAGTGGAAGCTAGTCTTGCCTCAAGAACTGAGACGCGAAGCCATTCGCGAAAATCACGATTTGCCGCAGGCCGGACACCAAGGTGTCGACAAGACTTGCCAACGGCTGGCCAATCAATTCTACTGGCCAACGATGTTAGAAGACGTGATGACGCACGTACGTTCGTGTCACGAGTGTCAGCGCTGCAAAGTACAACAACAAGCCCCGATAGTCCAGATGGGACCTCGCGCAATCGAAAAACCCTGGTCGAGAATATCGGCGGATATTATGGGTCCCTTGACGCGTAGTAAAGCAGGGCACCAGTATATCCTAGTAATCGAAGACTTCTTTACGAAGTGGATAGAAGTGCGACCGTTGCGCAAAGCAACCGGTGCGACGATACGGAAAGCATTGGAGGAAACCATTATTTATCGATGGGGAGCTCCACGAGAATTGCCGATCGACAATGGGACCGAGTTCGTAAATAAGGACTTGAGAGAGTTGGCTGCTTCAACTAATATGAAGCACCGAACAACGCCGCCGTATCACCCGCAAGCGAACCCCACTGAAAGAGTGAACCGTTCGCTAAAAGCTATGATACGAGCGTACGTGGATCAGGATCACCGTGATTGGGACTGTCATCTGGATGCATTTCGTTTTGCATATAATACAGCCCAACATAGTTCCCTGAAGGCAACCCCGGCTTTCTTAAATCTCGGGCGAGAGCCAGAGCCAACGAATTCGCTGCGGCGAAAGCTGGAGAGAGAGGTTGAAGTTGAAGAAACTCCAACAGAGGCCTGGGTCGAGCGCATGAAGCGCCATGACACCCTCAGATTGGCCTTTAGGCATGCATTAGCCGAAGCTAATGATCGACAGGCACAAGCTTATAACTTGCGCCGAAGAGCGGGCGAATACGAGGTCGGCGAACTAGTCCTGGTTCGCAACCACGAGCTCTCGAATGCTGCCAAGCATCGATCAGCCTCATTGAACAAACCGTTCAATGGACCCTTCGTAGTCATGAAGAAACACTCTAGAAATTTCTACGAAGTCTCTGACCTAGCCGGCCGAAATTCCAAAGGTGTGTCCATAGTGGACTTCAAGCCTTACAAGGAATCCCGAGACGATCCGCCGACCGACGAGTCGGACGATGAGCTACTCCGGGAGCTGTAGACCTGAGGCCTTAGGTTTCGGGTCGAAACCTCTCCCACGGAGGGAGGTGTGTAACGACATTTTATCGCGTTCCGGGGTAAATATATTACCCTGCGAAAAAATAAGAGATTAATAGAAAGACCTAAAAGAGAAAGGCAAGGAACGACATCTAGCGGCTAGCTGCAGAAGCTAAGCCGAAGAGAAGACCATGAGAAGACCATGAAACACTAATACTGAGATGCACGGCTGGGCGTAGCCGCGCCCCTCGGTATTACTGTAGGCTGTCGAAACCGTGTCGCCATATCTAGAAACTCGCCCAGCTGTGTTAGGGAGTTCAGGGCCGACGTACAGGCGTTCCAACTGGGCGAATCTAGAGGCACTATCGACTTAGCCTAGGGACCAACGGCTAGGTGAAAGGACTAGCGCCCCCTCGATTGCCGTCGAGCTGATTGGTGGTGGTGGGGTAACGAATGACCCACCGCCGCTGAGATGTTCAGACTAGGGGGAGAAGGCCCTAGGAGATTTCGAGACAGTCGGTGACAGGCGCTTGATTCGAGCGGATGGAATCGTCCGGTCCTCGATGATAGCTGGCAGTGGCTTGAATCCGTAAGGGTTCTTAAGGGGACGCTGTCTCTGAGAGTCAGAGACAGCGAGAGAATGGGACGCTCAGCGTCCCATACGTAAAGAACAGAATTGCTTTGGAGTCATGGAATGCTTCGTTCCGTGATTCCAGGGATTCATGACCCGGGACGAGGGGAATGGAGGGTGCGGGAGTCCGTGGATGGAGAGTAGTGCAGACTCCTGGACATCCGACTTCGCGGGCCTCCAGGACTAGTACTCCGGGTGTTGACCCGTGATGAGATTGCTTTTACCGAGCATTGGGGTTAGTTGGGGTGGACTTTCGGACAGTGAGATCGTCTCCAGGGGCCGAGGTCGCATCCGCCTCTCAGTGTTCGACGCCCTGCGGGGTGAGAAGGATTCGCAGGTAATTCGCAGCTTCTCCAGGTTCGAGCCCTCTGGAGGAGGATAGGAAGCGTTATGGACTGTTTCAAACGTCTTGGACGGGGAAACAAGGGAATTTTCCCTTGAAAGAACTATTTCGTTATTTCTGGGGTTGAAGACACCCAGAGTAGGGAAATGGATTTTGCTTCAACATTGGTGGACCTCGCCCACTCTACCGTTCATGCTGATGCTGGCTCGACATTGTTAGCCCCGCCACGAAAGTCCTCAGGGTAGACCAGTTATCCTCTGAGGCCGTTTTACCGTTGGATTTTCGGTGAAAAGCTGGCGCCCGACTTAATTGAGCGATAGGGGAGAAGCCCAAAATAGTTCGGGATATTTGCTGGTGTAGCACCGGCAAAAATCCTTTACAACTCCAAAGTGGATAAACTTCTATCCAGATTTTTAATATAGTACTCATAATAATGTGATAAAATTTAACTGTTGTGTATATAAGGGATATCTTTCATGAAACTGAAAGACGATATGACATCGATTGAACAAATAAGAGGTTATGTTCGTTGAGTGAATTCGCGGGAAAACAATCACTATATATTTCTGTTCTCCTCAGGTTATGATCATAGTGTGCTTTGGCGAAGGTACCATGTGATGGCGCTGCCACAGCTTTCTTAAAACGTAGAGTGCCAGCTACGACGTTGAACACAACGATAACTACTATATCGACAGAAATTAAGTGGTAGAATTTTAAAAAAATTCAAGAATTAACTGTCAACACTACACTATGTCTGAATTCATGATACTCTTGTCCCATTTTTCAAGACAGAAACATTTCAGTTTTTAAATAGTCAAGTGTGACTCAATTTAAAACAATATATTTTATGCTTAAACTTTTCCTTTCAAATTTTTATCGTAGATAGCTTCAACAATTGGCTGTGATATTGGATTATGTGTAGGAATACTCAATAAAAACACATTAGTTTTATTCTTCAAAGTAAAACTCTTTAATGATCGCACGCAGAAGGTATATCTTTCTCCAACGAAGTCTCTAGGACGACTAACTAAAAGTCATGAGAGTTTTCACTCTCTGGACCCATTTGACAAAAGGCCCTTGTTTCAATTTTCTTCAGCCTCTCCTTTGTGACTCACCATGAGGACTGTTTTTCTTCACGTCTCTATTTTCTAAGAAAAGCCATAAATGTCACCCTGAGTGTTTGGGTGGAAAAGAGAAAATGTTTAACTAAACTAAGAAATTAATTTTTGTATTCAGGCATGAATTCCAACACGCCCCCTCAAAAATTAATCTATTAACCTTAACTAGTTTTATCATATAAAATGTGTACATCAAAAAATATTACTGGATTGAGATACACCTTCTTTATGCCTTCTGGGAATACTGTGTATAGCGCTACAAACTGATCAGGTGAAAAACCCAGGGAAAAACCTGATCGCCCTATACAAGTCATATATATCAACTTATCATCTAAATACATTGTTTTAAACTATGTCACTTTAAACATAAATTCTTCCTGAATTCCAAGAACCCTGCCGATGGGAGTGACTTCGTTAATCCATCTGCTAATTGCTTCCCTGTTGGAATATAAACCAATTTGATTACATTCTTTGCAACTTGTTCTCGAGAGAAATGATATTTTATGTCAATATGCTTGGATCTCTTGTGGCTTGACGGATTACTGGCAATACTAATACATCCGGTATTATCTTCATAAATTATAATTGGTTGATTAATTTCAATATTTATACTAATTGCAAGTGATTTGAGCCATAATGCTTCCCTCACTGCTTCGAATAAAGCCATATACTCTGCTTCAGTGGATGAAGCTGCAACAGAGGTTTGCCTTCTTGTATTCCAGCATATTGTACATTGTTCGAATAGTTTGAATAAGTATCCTGTGGTACTCTTTCTATCCGAACTATCATTTCCTCCCCAATTGGAATCAACATACCCTGTCAAAATGTCATTGTAATTACTTCTTTCATAGACCAATTGCAAATCTTTTGACCCTTTTAAATAACGCAAAACTCTCTTGAGGCATTTCCAAAGAACCTCATTATTATTATTCATGTATCGACTCAATATATTAACAACAATACTCAAATCTGGTCGAGTACAAACCATCAAGTACATTAAACATCCAATGACACTTCGACAAGGTGCATTACAATTCTCTTCAGAATTCAAACCTTCATAATCAACATTACTCTCCATAGGAGTATTCACTTGATTACAATCATGCATATTAAATTTAGTTAATATTGCTTCAATATAACTACTCTGATCAAGAGTTATTTTATCATCAGACCTTGTAATTCTAATTCCCAGAAAAAGCTTGATCTCGTTCAGATCTACCATTTTAAAACGCTCCATCAAATATCCCTTCAGACTGTTCATTGTTTCTTGCTCTTTCGTGACTAACACCAGATCATCGACATACAAGACTGCATAAATATTTCGTGTTATGTCACCTTTATCCAAAATATAAATACATTTATCAACTGGAGAATTCTGGAATCCTTTTTCAACGAGAGCTTTATCAAATTCTTCAAACCAGCACCTGGCTGCTTGCTTCAATCCATACAACGATTTATTTAATTTACAAACATAATTTTGATCATTTTCAATACCCTCGGGAACATTCATATATATTTCTTCTTTTAAATTGCCATTCAGGAATGCAGTTTTAACATCCATGTGATGAATTAATAAATTGAATTGATTAGCAAAAGCAATAATAAATCGAAAACTTGCAATTCGTGCTACTGGGGCAAATGTCTCATTATAATCGATTAAATATTTTTGACTGAATCCCTTAGCTACGAGACGAGCTTTATATTTGACGGGATTCCCATGTTCATCATGCTTGATTGCGAATACCCATTTACAACCAACAATATTTTTGTTTTCAGGTCTTGGCACTAAACTCCATGTGTTGTTTGCCAATAAGGAATTAATTTCATCCTGAATCGCGTGTTCCCATTTTTCTTTATCGTCTCTATTTTTAATTTCATGATAAAGGGTAGGGATATCATTAATGATGGATTGAGCATTCATGAAACAGTCTTCCGGTATATTCTTTTCATCATAAGAAATATGTGGCCGTTTTTTCAATCGGTCACTTCTTCTCGGTTCTGAAGTCATTCGTTTCAAATTATCTTTCTTTACCAAACTATCGAGGCTATTATCATTACTTGATTCACCTCCAATTGTCATTTCTGATTTGTCATTATTAGATTGATCATTATTTCTTACTGATTTTGAACTATTGTCAGAAAGATCAGTTTTACTGTGCTGAGACGCTTTTGTTGATTTAGAGAAACTATTAAAATCATCAATATTCACTGGAGTTTCACTTACAACTCCTTCAGGCATTCTTTCAGCCCTATTAGGCACTTTTTCAGCCTCATCAAATTCATCAATATTGCAATTATCTGATTTCTCAATATCAGATTTTGCTGGAGGTTTTATTTTAACTCCTTTCGGCATTCTTTCAGCCTCAGGGGGCACTATTTCAGCTCCACTATGCCCTATTCCAGGCCTTGACTGCAAAAATTTAGTTTCATCTACAATAACGTCTCGCACTACAGAATATTTTTCTGTTTCAACATCAAACACACGATAACCATTCGGTTCATATCCCATCAGTATTCCTTTCCACGATTTTTCATCGAATTTACCTTTACTGATTTTATCATGCACATAAACAGTGGAACCGAATATTCTCAAATATTTAATCTGTGGCTTCTTATTATGCCACATTTCAAATGGTGTTTTGTTTTCTTTTATAGCTTTCGTGGGTGTTCTATTTATCAAATACGTGGCTGTAAGAACAGCATCACCCCAAAAAATCTTTTCTAAACAAGCACCAGATATAAGTGTCCGAGCCTTCTCCGTTATTGTCCGATTCATCCTCTCGGCTACGCCATTTAATTGCGGAGTTCTCGGTACCGTTAAGTGAAAACTAATTCCTCTCTCCCGACAAAAATTTTTCATATCATTTGACAAATATTCTCTCCCATTATCGGAGTATAAATTTACTATTTTCAAATTGAAATGAGCTTCGCTTTTAGTAACAAAGTCTCGAAAAACCAAAAATAAATCTGATTTTTGTGTCATCAAATATGTAACACAATAATGCGTGTACTGATCAATAAATGTCGCGAAATAGTTTTTATTGTCAACTGTCGGAGGAGTAATCGGCCCACAAATATCTGTATGTACAATGAATAACGGTCTGTCTATATGAGACTTATCTTTAGCCTTATTGAATGGCAACCGCGCTTGTTTTCCTTTAATGCAAGGCTCACACAAATCATCATTTGGTGTGATTTGTTTAATCAACTCTATGTCATCAATCATTTCTTTGTTTTTCAATTCTAAAAATTTATTTCTACCAATATGTCCCAAGCGTTGATGCCAAACTTCATAATTAATTTTATTATTAGATGCTTGATTAGCTAACTTTACCCTTTGAGAGATAACCGCAAACTCGAGAGCGGTCAATCCATTGACGGATTGACTTTCCATGATCAC
The DNA here is from genome assembly GCF_001412515.2 of Diachasma alloeum. NCBI lineage: Eukaryota > Metazoa > Arthropoda > Insecta > Hymenoptera > Braconidae > Diachasma > Diachasma alloeum. The sequence goes on from NW_021681029.1 coordinate 46,281, forward strand.
TTGATCATCTTTTAAAATTCCTACCTTTTCTGGTCCAAAAATTACCGTAAATCCAGCCTTACGCATTTTCGGAACAGAGAGTAGATTGTGGGGTAAATCAGGCGAGTACAGGACATCCTTAAGTTCTCCCTGGAAACCTTTGTTGCTTGTCACCCGCAGCGTACCCCTTTTTGTTGCCGTGATGAAAACACCCTTCTTTGCAACAGTAATTTGTGTTGGGATCTCCAGGTCTTCAAAATCTGTCACCAGGTCTAAACGATTTATGATGTGGTCTGTGGCCCCAGAGTCGAGGAGAAAAACAATTTTTTTCTGTGTTTCCTCAAATGCCACATGTTCAAGAGCCATAAAAGCGAAACTCGATTTGAAGACGTTTGAAGCCGAGGGCTGCTCGACCTGCATTATTTGTGCAGTGTTTTTATTTTGCCTGTTTTTAGTGTATTCTTGTTGTCTTTTGTGATGAATACAATCTTTAATTTGATGCCCTGGCCTTCCACAATGATAACACTTGATTCCAATCGATTTATTTTGTCCTTTGAATTTATTCGGTCTTTTGGGTTTTTGTCGAAAATGCTTTTGATTTTTCTTATCACTTTCATTTCTGACACTTGCATTTTGGGCTTGAGCTTGAAGAATTTTACTACTGGTATCTCGACTTTCATTTGTTAATTTTACTTCTTGATCCAGCAGTCGTGTTTTAACAAATTCCAAGCTCAATGCATCCTCTGATAAAGTCTCTATTGCCGTAACTACACCATCGTATGCATTTGGCATTGTCAATAACAAATGTGCGATCTTGTCCATCTCTTCTAATTTAGCACCGGCTGTGATTAATTCACTAATCAAGTCATCAAAATTCACAAAATGTTTCAACAGGGTTGTCTCGCCCTCCAGTTTCAGTGCAAGTAACTTCTTTCTCAGTGCAAGTTGAGTCGCAAGGCTTTTCCTCAAATATAATTTGTCCAATTTTTCAAAAATGTCTCTTGCCTTGGTTTCATTTGTGACAAAACCCAAAAATGAATCACTTAAATAATTAACAATCACACTTGTGGCAGTACTGTCCAATTTCTTCCACTCTGCAGTTACATAATTAGGAACTGGTTCACTAATCACTTTTATTACACCGAGTTCAGTGAGTAAAGCATAAATCCTGAATCTCCAAACATTATATTTTTCACCATCGAACAACTTAATGTTTCTCCTATCGCTTTTCAACGACGTAGACATTTTAATTCACTTTTTAATAACTCAAAATAAGAAAAACTTGACCATAATAGAAAGAAATTAACTACTATAAAACGCGGAGTATCCTGGGCCCATAACCTATTGGATTATGTGTAGGAATACTCAATAAAAACACATTAGTTTTATTCTTCAAAGTAAAACTCTTTAATGATCGCACGCAGAAGGTATATCTTTCTCCAACGAAGTCTCTAGGACGACTAACTAAAAGTCATGAGAGTTTTCACTCTCTGGACCCATTTGACAAAAGGCCCTTGTTTCAATTTTCTTCAGCCTCTCCTTTGTGACTCACCATGAGGACTGTTTTTCTTCACGTCTCTATTTTCTAAGAAAAGCCATAAATGTCACCCTGAGTGTTTGGGTGGAAAAGAGAAAATGTTTAACTAAACTAAGAAATTAATTTTTGTATTCAGGCATGAATTCCAACAAGTGATAATTTGACACATTGTGAAAGGTTATTCGAACGTTTTTATTTTTTGAACCACTCAATATTAAAAAATTGAAAAAAAAACAGCGGAGAAATCATCATAGAAAGTCTGTTTTTTCCCCCAATCGGCGGACAATTGAGTTCCGTACGTGACACCATTGGGTGTATGGGACGTCACACTGCCAAAACTAATGACTGAATGTCAGTTACTCTTGTAGACTTGTTTTTCAGTTGCTAAAAAGTGTCTGAATCATTTGAGGTATCTTAATTTCAGATACCGCGAATGTCGAATTGTTTGAATGTCTTGTGTACGGGGGAGGGGGGAACAGGTTCGAGCCAAATAATAATATTAATTATTTTCGATAATTTTTTTTTGAGCAGAGGGGCGGAGTGTTAGGGAGCGAAGGGGTTGGGGCCAAATAATAATAGTAATTTTTTTTATATTTTTTTTGGTGCAGAGGGCGCAGGGGAAGGGGCGAGGGATTTTGAACCGAATGATAAGATTAATTGTTTCTGATACATTTTTTTGTAGCAGTTGTTTGGCCAAATAATAATGCGAGTTATTACTGAAATTTGTTTTTCACTTATTTGGTTCTAACCCGTTCGCCCCCTCCCCCTCCTCTCCTCTGCTCCAAAAAAGAAATTTTTTTCGAAAATAATTAACGTCATTACTTGGCTCCAACCCTCTCACCCCTTCCCCCTCCCTCCCCACGCCCCTCCACCCGTCAGACAACTTTGTGTTTTAATGGACATTGCCATCTGACTCGGGTGATATATCTGAGCAGTCAAATGTCTGAATGCCTCGTAAGTAGCTGAATTTCAGACACGAGAAATGTCGGAATGGGATGTCTGAAATTTTTCAGAAAAAAAAAGTGTCTGATTGGATTTCAGACATAAATTGTAACTGAAATTTGCAAACATCAGTGAAATTTTCAGACACTCAGTCAAAAATTCAGATACTCCCGATGATTCAGTTGTTTTTTTTACCAACTGACATTTTAAATTCAACAGACTGTCAGACCTTTGTTTTTGCAGCGTATCACTGCAAAAACTAGTGACTGAATGTCAGTTACATTTGTAGACGTTTTTCAAACACTTTCGAGGATATTTTGTAAACGTTTTTTCAGTTACTAAACAGTGTCTGAATCGTTCGAAGAATCTTAATTTCAGATACCTCGAACATCGAAGTGTTTGAATGCCTTAGGTGAGGAGGGGGCGAAGGGGTAATATTAATTATTTTCGATAATTTTTTTTTTGAGCAGAGGGGCATAGGGGGGTGGGCGAGGGGATTGAAGCCAAATAATAATATTAATTATTTTTGATGAAATTTTTTTCTTTTTCGGAGCAGAGTGGTGGACAGGGGGGGGGCGACGGGTTAGAGTCAAATAGTAATATTAATTATTTTTGATGAATTTTTTTTCTTTTTCGGAGCAGTGACGGAGGGGGGCGAGGGGTTAGAGTCAAATGATAAAAATTTCATCAAAAATAGTTAATATTATTATTTGCCTCTAACCCCTTCGCCCCCTGCCACTCCACCGCTCTGTTCCAAAAAAAGAAAAAAAATTAATAAAATATAATTAATATTATTATTTGGCTGTAACCCTTTCGCCCCCTCCTCTTGCGCCCCTTTGTTCCAAAAAAGAAAAAAAATCATCAAAAATAATTAATATTATTATTATTATTATTATTATTTGGCTCCAACTCCCTCGCACCCCCCTTCCGCCGTCATCAATTTTCGTTCTCATGCAGGATAATAACGTAATTAACTCATTAACTATTGGAAGTAGCGAAAAATTTCATATGACTAATCTGATGCGAAATTTCATGATAAATCTTTTTTATTGCAAATAATTTTCTCTATCTCCATTGAGTTCTCCGCTAAACGTATCTCCATTCCCATCCCTGATATCTCCTTATCTATCATAGTTGGAAAAAAAAGTCATAAGACAAATAATACGTAGTTTCACCGTTCGTATCTACCGTTCCAATGATTATTTACTATTCGTCCGATTCTCGAACAAAAATCTGTCGGAAATCGGCGGAGTGAGGTTAGATGCGCGGTTTATCGGGCCATGTGACAAAAATCAATATTTTCTATTCTTTCTCGCGCAGGAATTAAGCTGATGAATCTATCATTGATATTCGACACTTAAGGACCTCATTTACGATAGGTTCCCAGCTTTTCCACTAATTTCTGAGGATCGATTCCTTTTTGCAAAAAAAAGAGATTTTTCTTCGTCTGCGCAGAAATGGAGCAGGTAAAAAGCAGATAATTCCGCGCCGCCCTCCCCCCTTTTTCAATGACCTTTGGGGTCACCCACTTCCGAGCTTGCCAGCTGAATTTCAATTTTTTTTTTAAATCAATATTTTTTACTTTTCTTCGTGCAGAAATGGAGCTGATATATCGATCATTGATATTGTCCACTCATAGACCTCATTTACTCAAGGTGACCTACCGGCTTTTCGGCCAATGTTGGAAAATCTTTTTTTTTTTCGTAAAAAAAAGGAGCAGATTTTGCTTGTTTCGCGCAGAAATGCAGCAGATAAAGAGCAGATAATTCCACGCCGCCCTCCCCCAATTTTCAATGAAGTTTGGGGTCACCCATTTCTGAGATTTGCAGCGGAATTTCATTTTTTTGGAAAAAATCAATATTTTCTACTTTTATTCGCGCAGAAATGGAGCTGATAAATCGATCATTATATTGTCCACTCATGGACCTCATTTACTCACGGTGACCTACCAGCTTCTCGGCCAATGTTGGAAAATCTTTTTTTTTTCGTAAAAAAAAGGAGCAGATGATGATGAGTGTGGAAAGTATGCGATATTTAAGGGAAGTGCAGAATGTGATTGGTGGAAAAATTGGAGAAGGGATAAGTGAAATCCTGGCTTCCGATAGGTTCGGCGCTGTCAGTTCTCGCCGGTGTGATTGGCTCGGGGGTTCCGGCGGGGACTTTTCTGTCGTGACGTTACAGGCGCCTTGCAGGCGGGCGAGGGATTATGGACGCCAGGTGATGATGAGGGATTAGGATGCGCGGAGGATTATGGTAATAATCATAAACGCAATGGAGTAATTCGGATAGCGTTTATGGTGAAGATGGACTGTTTATCGTAGGGAAGTTTTGAGGATTAGGTTTTAATTTTCTGTGTGAGAGAGACGGAGTGATTTGGGAATTAGCCCACTGTCTGGAAAGGGAGACACATTCACCACACAGCTGAATTTTGACATGAAGTTAGTCCCGAATGATTCTAATAAACTGACAAAATTTCAGATTTTTTGGAATAAATTTTCTCCTTTATTCGTCAATTTTAAGAAAAAGTGACCGCCGATTGGACACTATCACACAGACATGGTCCCCAAACTTCCTATTTTTCCATGTCAGACCATTCTGGATCGTTTCCAAGCAAAATTAGCAAAAGTGAAAATCGAACGAATGCAAAGCTTCCATTCGAAAGCAAAAATTCATCATCTGATCCAGTTCATCGTTGATATTAGCCATTGGAGTGGCAAAAGGAGAATTCATGCTAAATTTCAAGTTCATATATCAATTAAAAAAATAACTAGCGTTCGGACAAGAATTTTGATCGAAAAAGGAACAATTGAAATATCTCTAAAATATACTATAGATGGGTAAATATATTTTGATTGTTTGAGATAGGAGACATCGAGGCAATTATTTTGAAAAAAAAATTGAAATCGGATGGATAGATTCTGAGATATTTACGAACAACCATTTTGATACAATGTTGAATATCTCCTAAACTAATCATCCGATTCGACCCATCTTCAATCCCATCTATTGCAGTACTAAGAGGCAGACTTGTGCTAAATTTCAAGTTGATATATCAATTGAAAACATAACTAGCATGCGAACAAGGATTTTGAGTGAAAAATGAAAAAATTGAAATATCTCTGAAATTCAGTATGAACGGGTGAACATATTTTGATTGACTAAGATGACATTGAGGCGAGTATTTTGAAAAAAACAATTGAAATCGTATGGATAGATTCCAAGATATTTACGAAAAACTATTTAGAAATAAATGGCTTTTGCTCAAAAACGGTTAGACCGATTCAGCTGAATCAGTGCACAGAGTTAATCCCCATTTATACCTATAATCTCACGGAATTTCAAATTTTTTTGAATTTTTTTAGCCGTTTATTTCTTCGATTTTCTAAAAGTTGACCATCAAGCCGGCCAAGTTGACCATGCGCACATACAGACACACTCGTATGCGCGCATGGATCGTTTTGAACTTTGGATTTTTACGTTTCAGACCATTCTACATCATTTTCACGCAAAATTAGAAAATCGAAAAATCCATGAAATACAATGCTTCCATTCGGAAGCAAAAAGAAACACCGTTTAAATTATTGGGGGGTTGTGGGGTTCATACCAGCCGCGTCCCCGTCGCGAACCCTGGGTCATGCTAAGTGCTGGTAGGGCTTGATAATTATGCCTTACCATGCACTTTTGAATTTAATTTTAATACCTTGATAATATTTATTCAGCATGTATACCCTTTCGGGCTTTTACATTTTGTACCCCTCCCTGTTTCCCCTGATATAAAATACAAAGTTATACAGAGTTATAAAGTTTACAGGTTTATACATTTTCTTAGACTAACGTAAAGGTTTACAAGTTTTAACAAATTTTTAAAAAATTTTAAACGACTTTAGACATGTGATTTAACTAACTTACTTAACTAGCAGTCAGTTGAAACTAAAGATACATTGGTTTATACAGGGTTTCCTACAACTAGTAATAACGGTGCCCTTGCTCGAAGTCTTTTTCCTTCTGTTGGAGTCTAGGGACTTGTGAGGTGAAGAGGTTAGGCGGGCAGTTAGCTGCAAACCCACCCCCTCCCCCTGATATAGAACCGGCGTTTCGCGACCACCCTTTCGCCCTCCTACCGGCTAACAGAGAGTACTCCTACTAAGGACCCATCGAGTTTCTTCTCCCCTCTCCTCCTGCAACACTAGAAAAGCTCTACACGCGAGAGTGGCCATTCCGGCCTCAGTCACTCCGCCGTGACGACCCCCTCCGATTTCCTCATCAGTTTCTCCTATTCCCTTACTAGTTTGCACAGCTCTGTCACAGGCTTCCCCTCCAAGATCTCCACCATCGTCTCCGAGTCTACCAGCACGTCCCACTGTTCCCACCAGTCCTGGAGTTCCCCCCCCTTTACTTTCTCGCATTTCACAATATGTTCCAAGTCTTCTGGGGCCCCCTCGCACAGCCTGCAGCTCGTGACCCTGTATCCCTTATTACCTGCCCGCCCAATGTTCCCGCATCTCATTTTCGCCCACATCATCTTGTCCCCCCACGAGACCCCCTTTAGGCTCCAGTATCCCTTCTCAGGATCTGGCCTGCTCAACCTTTTATACAGCGGGTTGAAGTTGGAGTTGCGTATTCCCCTGTCGTCCACCTCCCGTTCTTGTTCCTCCCCGCGCTCTATGTACTCTTCCAATTTTTCCTGGAAGGCCTTCCGCTCCATCTCCCCGCCCTTCAGAGTTTCAATGAATTCCCCCCCTTCCCAGTCTTCCAAGGCCTCTCCCAGCTCCTTCGCCCATACTGAGGGATTTCCATTGCCCAAGGCTCTGATTTCCTCCTGTAGACAGACCCTGACTAGCCTCTTCTTTTCTAACCTACTCACAGCCCACAAAAAGGACAGAACTCTTCTCCTGGTTTCCATGACCAGCCCTTTCCTCCCACTTTCTGCCCTCCATAAGTACCCCGGGGTGGTCTTGTGAACTCCCATCCCCATCTTTATCACTCTCCCGTGTACCCTTTCCATCAGTTCCCTCGCGACCAACCCCCATATCTCCGTCCCATACATCTCTCCAGATTTGCCCAGTACATTCATCACGTATAATCTACTTCTTAGTGTACTCAAACCCGCCCTTGTGGCCACCCCCCAGGCTGCGTTCACCGCTCTGGTGCCTTTCCCCGCCATCTTACGTATATGCTCCCCATATGAGTTCCTGGTTGTGAACCAGTACCCCAAGTATTCGAAGGCATTCACCTCTTCTATCTCCTTGCCATATACTTTCCATTTCTCCCCTTTTTTCCTTCGACCCCCTCCCCTGAAAACTATCACTTTCGTCTTGTTGACATTAATTTCCAACCTATTCTCCTTAAAGTATCTCTCGGCCATGCCAAGCATACTTTGCAGCTCCCTCGCATCCTCCGCCACCACCACGATATCGTCCGCGTATTTTAGGCAGTAGACTTTTTCCTTTCCCACCACTATGCCACCCTCATCCCTCCTCTCCCACCCCTCGTCAACGTCATCGATAAACAGGTTGAAGAGAAGGGGACTTAGCGGGCAGCCCTGCCTAACTCTCCTCCCCGTCTCAAATCTGCTCGAAATCCCCTCCCCAGTTATAACTTCATTCTCCGTTGTGTTGTAGTTTATCCCCTTTCTCCGTAATTTTTCCAGCAACATGTCGCGATCTACTGTATCGAATGCTGCTTTTAGATCGATAAAAGCCACATATACTTTCCCCTTCTTATGCTTTATTTTATTCCCGATTAATGTGTTCAAAATGAAGACTTGTTCACGTGTTCCCCTCCTTCTGCGGAAACCCCCCTGACTTTCCCTGAATTTTTCCTTCTTTTCCAGGTAGCCACTCAGCCTGTTCGCCATGATGCTGGCTAGCAGTTTGTACCCCAGATTGAGCAGCGAAATTCCCCTGTAATTTTTCACATCATTTTCGTCCCCCCCCCCTTGTGTATCGGAAAGATCCTTGCCACCTGCCATCCTTCCCTGATGGTCCCATCTTTCCATTCCTCTTGCACAATTTCCCATAGTTCCTTCTTCCATTCCTCAGGCAAATGTTTCAGGAATTCCCCCGGAACTTATCCTCCCCAGCCGCCTTCCCGTTCTTGAGTCCCTTCAGGACCCCACAGAATTCTATATAACTAATATCCCCATCTACTTCCTCCACTTCAAACCATTCCTCCCATGTTTCCCATTCTCTGTCCTCCTCTCTACTCTTACTGCCCCCTCCCAGGAGTTCTCCCATATGACTCACCCATTCTTCAGCCTCAATCGACTCTCCTTTCCTTTCAACCCTAGCCCTACAACTGTTCAGTGCTTTCCATAATTCCCCTACATTCCTGCTATTCCTTACCCTTTCCTTTTTCTCTTTCGCCAATTCTGCCTGCCGGTCCTTCTTCATTTTTCTTAGAGAGGCCCTCTCCCCCCCGTACGCAGCTCTCTCTTCCTCTCCCCGGTGCTTCAGAAACCTTTTCAGCTAATAGAAGGTTGAAGCTCTTTAATTTTTATAGTCTTCTCCAAGCCAATCGTCCTCCCCCCTCTTCCCTCCCTTACCCACCTTTTTGGTTAATCCCACCTCTTCCGCAGTATTCAGAATGGCTTCTTTCAACCTTTCCCACCGTGCATTTGTACTTCCCTTTCCCTCCTCGTTTATGCGGATCTTCCCTAACTCCTCCTGATACTCCTCAATTTTTTCTTGCTTCCAAACTAACCTAACTCTACCCTCTCGGGTCTCTGCCCCTTCGCTTGTGTCTCCTTTTTTCTTTCTCTCCTGGTTATTCCCCAGGCCAGCTCTCCTCCCTATCGCCCCCCCCC
>NW_021681029.1:55636-72786 GCF_001412515.2 Diachasma alloeum
TCCAGGACGGATTCCTGCACTTCTAGCTGGCTACCTACAAAGGTTACGGCCCCCTCCCAATCCCCTTTGATTGCTCCGTTTGCCACTACCAGCCCTTCAGTGTCGCAAAACTCAATCAACCTTCTCCCCTCCCTCTTCACCTTCCCCAAGTCCCTGTCCCCAGACCTCCTGCAAAAGGTTTCCTCTGCGTCTCCTGCTTGGAGCTCTGCAATCCTGGCATTAAAATCTCCTACTACTATCACTGCCTCCCCCTCCTCTCTATCTTCCTCCATCTTATTTAAGATCTCTTTTAGCAGCTTATCTAAACCCAGGTTGTTGTAACCTGCTATGATCCGTCCTTTCCTCCCTTTTTCTCTTAAATTAATCCCAGAAATGACAGCTCCATTTGGCCAGGTACTAACTTTAATTTCCCCGGTGAGGCTTTTCCTTACTCCCACCAAGATCCCCCCCATGCCTCTCCCCTTCTTGTATCTTTTGACTGCATGCTGATGCTCCCAATTAAACTCACTAGTAATACTATTCAGTTTTTTAATCAGGCCTTCCTGCTGGATTTTTAGCACATGCGTCTCCAGCAATACTATAATGTCAAACCTCTCTAGGTTTTTCCAGACTCTCCTTACCTTTCCTCCCTTAAACCCCTGCACGTTCCAGCAGGTAGCCCTGATTCTTCCCTCCTCACGCCCCACCCCCCCCTCTAGTTTAAATCATTCCCATTCCTGTCTCTCATTCTCTCTAACTTATCTCTATTTGGCGATTCCGTGCTGCCTCTCTTCCTCCTGCTGTTGCAGTGGAGCCACTTTCCCATCGTCATCAGCTTCCCTTTCCTCTCATCCCAGCTGAATTTTACGTTCTCGATCCAGATTGCCTGCTGATAGGCTTGGACCATCGCCTTCCTCCCCAGCTCTTTTGCCCGAACTGCCAGCATGTTCAGGTGTCCTACTATCTCCGTCTAGCTGGGCGTCAGATCATCTCTTATTTCCATTCCCATCGAACCAAAGGCTCGCTGGGGGCGTTTCCTCATCAGCGCTCTTTTCTCCCTATGGCTCTCCAGCTCGAAGAGGAGTTCTTCCGCTCCTAGCCTTAAGCATCACCTCACCCTGACCTCCACTCCTCCCACATTCCTAGCAAACATCTTGAGGCTACTCCGCTCCCTTCCAAACACTGCCGCCAGTCCCTGAACTACCACGTTGTTCCTTCTCTTGGTTCTCTCCTTCCTCTCGAACTCCCACTCCCTTTCCGGTAATTCTCTCGAGGCTCCCTGCCTCCATGCCAGTCCTTCCAGCAGCTCCTGGTGCAGCCATTTTTCCTCACCTTTTTTCTCCAGCAAGGGATTCCTTGACCTGCCTGGTCCCCACTGGCACTCCTCTCCACGTTCACCTCCATTCCGAGGCACTTCCTCCTCCGAGGGCGCAGTCGAGCGCCGCGAGGTCGACTCCGGCGTCGAGAGGGGAGGGAAACTATGGTAGTCCTCCTCAAAGCTGCTATTCTGCTCCCCGCTGGACCAAACTCTCCCTCCTTCACCTTCACTCAGGCTTACCCCTCGCCTAGACTCTTTTCCTATCTCCTTAGACCCTTCCTGCGGCTAGTTTCCCCCGCTACCGCCATCCTTCCCTTTCTCTATTTCATTTCAGGCTTCCCAACCCCTCCTCCTCTCCTTGGGCCGCAGTCCCCAGAGTGCTTGCTCTAACTTCTTCTTCACGAGGTCCACATCCTCTGTCAGCGAGCCAACCCACCTCTTCAGGGTTTCCACTTCATCCCTGACTATTTCCACTCCCGTGCTGATACCGCTTAGCGTCTCCGATGATTCAGGGTCCTCCCTCCTTGGCTTTTCTCTCACTGGGCTATTTTCCTTGGCTATTAGAGCCTTCAACAGGTCCTCTACTCCCCTCACACTCGCCCTCAGCTCTCTAGCTAACCCTTCCAGCCTGTCCATGCGGTCCTTCGTCGCTCTCTCCAGCCCGTCCACCCTTTCCAACACTGCCTGGTACCCCCCATTCTCTCCTCCAGCTCCTTCCAGCATGTTGACCCCGATACCACGTATGACTCCCTCTGGATTATCCATCCCCCTCTCGCCACTGTGATTGCCGCCCAGATCCTCCATCCCGCCCATTTGTCCCCTTGGGACCTCTGTTCGACACTCATCATTTGGGCAATGTGCTAGGCATCCTTCGCTACCCGTTCTGCCCAGCGTCCCAGCACTCTCACCACCCGCTACTTCCATCGGCCCAGGGTCATCCACCTCTCCCTCACCCATCAACATCTCCCCTTCAATCCCCCTCCTGCTTGTCGACTCGCTCCTGCTCCTCATCATTTTCCACCCTCTCTCCGGCGTACGTGGGATTGCCTTTCCTGCCGGGATTTTATGCGATTCGTCTCTCCTTAGCATGTAATTCTCTATTCCACCTTTTAGCGTCTTTTTGCTGGGCCGCCCCCTCCTCCTCTTTACCTGAGTTTCCTCCTCTTTTCCGCTTACTGTCTGTTCCCCGTCGATCTCCGTTCGCTGTCCCTTGTCCCCGGTGCCCTCAGCCAAGCCACCATCGCCATCTCCCGGCGTCCCCTGAGGGCCGGCCGCCATGTCCTTCCTCCGAGTTTCCCGCTCTAAATCTTTCTTCCCGCTCTCCGATCCCGCTTTCTCTCTCTCTCTCTCTCTTGGCGTCCCTAACCACGCTATCCTTGCGGCTTGAAAAACTGCGGATAGTCCACCACAGCGCTGCACCCCCGCGTTGCCTTCACTTCCACCGGTTCTCTCCTCATAACCGCCCAAGCACAACTCCTCCAAACCTCCCAAATCGTGATAAATACCTTAAAACGTCGGCAAAATATATGGAACCACACGGGAACTCAACCGTCACATTTCGCGACCCTAGCGCCCTCCTAATACCTTGATAAATATAATATTTAAATTAACATGCCTTCAGAGAGAAAGGTGCCGTTTGGGGACACCCATAGATCTAGGTGAGCATCCATCATATACAATTGCACTGACCAGTCCGTTCTCTTCGGGTTTGGTACCAGGCCTCCGAGACCTCCCCCCACCACTTACCATGCATGCGTACGCATGATCATCGACCGCGCTACCCACGGCCATTTTTCCTCCGCCTGCTAGACTTAGTCCCACTCTCGATTCGCTTCGTCCCATTTTATTGTTATTATATTATGGCAACCATTTTTTTTTGCGTATCTTTCAATATTTTCTGGGCGTACGCCACAACACAGCATAGATCGCGCATACTATTTATTGCAGGTAGACCATAAACGGTGAGTTGTGTGAAATTATTTTTGTTTATTATGCTGAGATTATTCAAGATATTCACGAAACATATTTCATCTGTCGATGATCCATTGCATGCTTTTGTGCTCCCACGTATTCCATTTTTATCAATATAGTCATATTTGCCTGCGCTGATAACCTTGTTAATAATAATTATTTGTCATTGTTGGTATAAGATCATTTGTTCTTGTGACAAAATATTGAGTTGATGAGATGCGAAATACCTATTGTCACCGATTTTATGACTAGTTAGAGAGTCTTGTTAACTCTCAACAGTTCCATCCTCGTTTCTTAATGGTGTTGGGTAGGTTTTACATTTCGCTAAATGAATTGCTCACTCCAGAATCTACTTGCACGATGTTTGTAAATCAGTTGATTAATGAGAGTTCGTTGAATTCAGTATTTTAATGCCTTGATTTTATGCATTCAGCCACGGTCTCCTGGACTTGCAGTGATGATTATTAATGGAGTTTAGTTCCTTCCACAGAATCTGTCGAGTAGAAATTGTCCAAATGTTGGGTTGACGGTTGACATCGATAACTGCATTGAATTGCGATCACTGTCTGATAAGGATATTCTCTTCAATCCCAATTCCAGAGCGCGCGTCTGTTCGGGGAGGTTGGTCTTAACTTTCTTCCTTTCAAGGGGAACTAGAATTCATAATTTTTTAGTTCGTGCAATAAAAATATTGGAGTTGAGGAAATGAAAATTTTAGGGCTCTGAAAATACAAATGTCTGTTTTCTCATTGTCAGTACAATCTCTTATAGAACCACGAGTTGCTCTAACTCAGTCCTTTGGTCCTGAAAACTAGCGAAATTTTTCTCTACGTAAAATTTGGTCATTTGTACTTTCTGAATATTGTGCGATGATTCAGCTCGAAGATGATCAGCTAATACCTCGGAATGTATCGGTTATCAATTTTGAATTTATTCTGTTATTACACAATATCTGTGAGGATCTTTTCTTGGATATTCTATTTCTCCACCATATTTTGCGACTTCACGTATACTGAATTGATGATGGAGTTTTAATTACCTTAAAATGAATTTTCAAATTTCAATGGATTTCCAGTGTGCCAGAAATGGAAAGCACTTAAAGGCTGTGGCTGGTCTGACGTGACAAGTATTAAGATCAATGGTTGTGAATTCTTTGATCCTGGAAGAGAAAACATTTCTGTGGTGGGAATAATGGTTTCTATCACAATCAGTAGTTCTGCAGTTGTCGATGGAAAGATTACTTAATTGTTCCTGCAATCGTTCCTGCAAATTTTTTACGTTCATTGACCGATGAACATCGTGGGATGGACTCTGCAGTGTCCATTGCAGTCCACAAATGTCGCAGGTTTGAAGAGCTATCGATCATCATTCACACAAAAGTGCAGGACAAACAGTTTCAGTATTTATTGATGGTGAATCGCTCCATCAAGAGTCTCAATGTCTGCATAACGTATGACAAGTTCACGAGCTTGCTGGCAATTGACAGCGACATGATCCAAGAATTTCCGATAATATCTGTGAGTGCATCTATCCAGATTCGGGAACATTTGCTGGATGTTATGAAGAGATTAAAAGTGATCAAATCACTCTCATATGACATTCTGGACGATCCAATGCTGCAAATACTGAGTACCAAATCCACAATAGGTTCTGTGGAAATTTGGTGGCGTCAATACATAAGTGCCATTGGTCTCAACAGCATTTTAATGTTAGCCAATTTGAGGCGAATTTCAATTCATTTCAGACATTATGTTCTGAGTCATGGATTTACTGTCACCAACGATTTCGTCACTGCTATGTTCATTCAGTGTACTGAATTGGAGGAAGTTTACTTCTCAGGTAAGAATACTCTTTTCCGGAAAAGAATAAAAGATGAACCGAAGGTGAGTGATGTACCTTCATAAGTTCTTTTCCTTCCTTTACAAAAACGTTAAGTAATAGCATCAAATAGTAATTTTTGCTTTAAATGTTAATCAACGTTTATAGTTGCAGATGAACTTGCCAAAAGCATGTATCTTCCTTTATAATTTATTCTGACGTGCTTGTAAAACTAAAGGAGCTTATGATAAAATGGTCCATTTGAATATTACACGTTCGCCTACCTCATTAGCGAATTAATAATCATGAAATACTCATGACGTTCATCTTTTCCAAGGAACTGCCATATAACTGATGTAATTTTTTCACTTCTATCTCGATTGCAAAAGTTGAAAAGATTATTCATCACATATTGTCGAGAGATTCATGGAGGATCACTGTACATTTGTGAAAAACTGGAAAGAGTGTCATTAGCTCATTGTGACAAGGTAAGGAGTGTTCCCATCATTGCGCTGCTGCAACACACGAACATTGTTCGAAAAATCATCCTCATTGGCACCAGCATCACATCTGATCTGTTGCCTGCAGCCAATGCAGCTGTTAAGGCATGCGATGGGCGCCACTCATTGGCCATCTTCGTCAACAACGGCCACTTCATTGGCGTCGTGAAACATTCTCCACTCTTGATTATCAAGGAGTTGGGATTATTTTTTTAACACTAATTCATCTGTTTATTCATAATTTGCATATTCCATGGTTTACATTAAATTCTGTAAATTGTCATAATTCGATTGCATTATTCCTGTCCACAAATCCTTGAAATTTCTCTCCAAAACAATTTCAATGACACTTCCAACACCATCAAGAAATCTCAGCGATGTCAACCAGCAATGTCCAGATACAGAGACTGCATCTTTACCTTTAATTCGACTTTACTTCTAGCAGACAATAAATAGACGAATTCCTGGGCAGTAATTTTTCCTCTATCAAATTATCTATAATGAAATTCTGACACGTATCGAGTTTACTATTCATTCCAACTCACAATTAGTAACTCTTCAATTATGTAGTGAATTCCAAGTACTGCAACCGGATCATTTTTCTAACAATTCAATCGCTTGTATGAAAGGTGTTTTTCGAATTTGTGAATTGGCCGTAACTCGCGTTTGACAGAATAAGACTATCAACGAAATAATTTTTTTTCAATTTCCTTTGTATCATTTAATCACCCTCTTTTATCGCATCGCAACTCTTCATTCAGTACAGAACTATGACAGATGGCGAAACCACGAGGTACTCCACTTAAGGGACCACCAAGGTATAAGCCATGGAGTCGAGCGACAATTAATAAAGCAGGGAGACCGTTCTACCGACAATACCAATCTGCAATCTACTCCGTCCACAGAAACTTGGAGAGAGAATTGAAGAAGGGTGGGCCTCTCTATCCCATGAAAAATATCAGGTACGAATTTTATCCAAATCAAGTTGATAATTGTCATATATTGAAGAAATTTAAAATTAATAAATAAAAATTGGTAATGATAATCAATTCATTTTTAACAGGCACTGGATTTCAAAATCAAAATTAGTAGCTAAGATAGATCAGTAATGAATCTCAGCATGTTTCAAATAAAATGAATATTGGTGTGGAACTTTCGTGTGGTACTGTTTTTGTTTTTGTTATAAAATTCTTTGTAACTTTCAGCCTGATCACCAACCATGCAGGGATGGGGTCCAGCCTTCGACTGCAGGTTTCCTGGATTTATCAGCGTTACGAGAGCAACTCCTGGCAGAACCTATAAATAGTCATTTGTCATTTTTTTCATTTCAATTCAATCAATCCTCTTCACAACAATTTTCAGTTTTCTTTGCTCAACTGATATGCGGAAAAGTAACTTTTAGACACAGTTAATTTTTTCAACAGAGGTTAGACAGCCTTTTTGGTATACTTGCAGATACCTTCCAGACAGTGTGCTACTTCTATTATGACAATGTACATTTACAACTGTTGCGAATTTTCTGTGCATTACTGTTCTTCCTAATTCATTACCATTTTCTTCTTTTTGTAATCCTTCATGTTATATCTATGTATTCAAGGTTGTGAATGTATGCTGTTTCAGGAAAATCACTGCACGAGCTATTGGGTGTTCTGAGGAATCCGTCACACGAATTATTTACATTGGGGACAGTGGTCAGAATTTTGACAGTCCAGAAGGAGATCGACTGACAGACAGTGCGAAGCGAGATATTAGTGTTGAGGTCCAAACGTAAATCCGTGAGATAATCTATGAAAATGCAATACAACGTGAGTATCCCCAAGGTGCATTCTTCGAAATTCATTCGTCATCGTCACATTTTCAACTGACTCCTAATTTTTTTTTCATCAATTATTAGACCGTTCACTTACTTGCGATGAACTGCTGAAGGTACATAAATCGTAATTAAAACGTTTTTATGAGCGTAATTTATTTCGCATCGATTTAAAATGAAATCACTAAATCGTATTTTACTCTCATCACAATTTTATAGAGAAAAGAATATTGCTTTCGAGGGTGAACGGGATATATTTAGATTAGTGCTTCATAATATGGGTTTTACTTATGAAACTCGAAACGGAACTCGCTACGTCATGGAACAAACCTACATAATCTACAAAAGATTCAATTCCTTAAAGCCATTTTAAAATTGCTTCAGGATGACTGGTATCTAGTGTTCATCGATGAAACCTGGACCTTCACGAGGGGAACTAGTAAACGAAAAGACTGACAAGACAGTATGTACGCAGTTGGTCGATGAGAACTGCATCCTCAGAGGCTCGCTGGATAGTCTGTTATGCAGGTGGCAATGAAGGATTTGTTCCTGGAGCCTCCACGTTTCTTCAGTCTGGAAAAACATCTAAAGTGGCAGCTGATTATCATAAGGATATGGATGGGGGGAGATTTACGAAGTGGTTCAAGGAACAATTGATTCCTAATCTCACAGGGCCGACTGTGATTATTATGGACAATGCACCATATCATAGCGTACAAGTGAGTTATCATTGCTTTTCTATTGCCTTTGAATGATAATTTAGAAAGATGTTATTAATATGTTGTAGGTGAACAAGAATCCATCTACCAATTGGAAGAAGAGCGACATGATCAAGTGGCTACAACGAGAGGGAATCACTGTACTTCCCTCCCTGACAAGAAAAGAGTTGTTTGTCTCATATAACATGATCAAAAAGCCAATTCATTATGAGTTAGATGAATGGGTTGTAAAGAACATCCCACACAGAATACTGCGTTTACCGCCATACCACTGTATCTACAATCCCATTGAGACGGTTTGGGGAATTGTAAAACGCCATTTCGATGCTAACGTTGGACTTCATCATGACTTCCCCAAAGAGAAGACTGAGCAAGTGAAATGTTTTTGCGTGATTTCTATAGGAGATATTTTATGGAAAAGTCAATAGATTTTTATTTTTCTGTAAGAATTCTCAAGTGTGAATTATCGAAGTTTTTTTTTCTTTGTTTTCATTATGAGAAATAAAGGAAAATACAGCGGAACGAACTTAGAAGATTTACGCCTAATAATTTCTCCAGAAAAATTGAAATCTATTGACTTTTCCATTAAATTTTTTCTAGAGAAATGGCGCAAAATCAATTAGAATTTTCCAATAGAATTTCTCATACATATTTGGAATAGAATAGATCCCATACATATTTTTCCATGGAAAAATGTTCGTTCTAGTTTAACCATGAGACTGTAGTTGTTTGTTATGGCTAACCAATGATCACAGATAAGACATTATTCCTTAAATATAATGATAATGTTGATATGATAGCAATCTTGTATTTTAGCAACTAAATATTGCTTGCTAAATTTCCCTCTATACGAGATTGTTGAAGATAACAACGTTCACATATTACCGAGAGAGTATTGTCATCATAGTTTACCGCCTTTAGGTTCAACAGAGTTGTGTCGCAAGTGCTAAAGCAGTTGCGTTTAAACGAATACTTCTAACCAAGCGTTCATCCGAGTATAACCGTTGTAATCCTCTCTCAGTTCTGTATTATCATTGTGAATAAATCATCATTTATATTAATCCTATAACTCGACTCGTCTTATTTAATTTCACTACACAACCTTGTCATAATCTTACAATAAAAGGTTATGGGCCCAGGTGTGCATATTAAAACGAGATTGAGAATAATAGAGTCATATTAAACTGATAGAAAGTAAATGAATAAAGACAATCATGAACCGTTGAAAGATTTTGAACATTCAGCATTCAGTGATAATAATCTGGATGATACAATCATCGAGAGACCAGAAGAATCAAACACGTAATTGACAGAAGAAATAGTTTTGGAGCCAAGAACACAAAATTCAGGAGTTGGAGCTGTTATAAATTCAGTTGCTGAGGTAAACATGGCGGACACAACCAAGGTATACCATATACATCGTTTTAATGGGAAGCATTATCTTTATGGCGTAAGCAGATGGCGATTTACATGTCTGAAAACAAGTTGAAGAAATATATTGTTGGTACCGAGACACGTCCAGCCACTGGTGATGTAGGTCAAGAAGCTTGGGATAACAAAGATCATGAGGCACAGGCTTTTCTAATGCGTGGTTTAGAATTAGAACAATTAAAATATCTCACTGATTCTCAAACAGCACATTCAATGTGGACAAGACTTGCGACAGTTCACTCGCAAAAGAGTGATCAATCTCTTCAGGTTGTGCTGGATCAATTTGTTCATTCTGAAATAGATGAAAGCGGTACGATCGCAGACTATATTGCTAAAGTTATGTCGTGCGCTCGCAGACTAGCTGAGAATTCTAAGAGAATTAGAATTTAGAGAGAAAAAATTTCCGCGTCACCCAGCCGGGAATCGAACCCGGGTCTCCCAGATACGCGCCGGGCACTCTTACCGACTAAGCTACCGGGAACCACAGAAATTCACAATCCTCAATCTGATGCTATCGTTATTGCCAAAATATTGGGAAGTTTACCCGCAAAATTTGATAATATTCGTATAGCCTGGTATGCAATTCCAAAAGCTGAAAAGACAGTGATGAGACTCACCAATCATTTACTCAAAGAAGAGGCTCTTTTGTATGGTCGAGGGCATGTTGGTGAAGGCCAATCGTCGGATTCAGCTTTATTTGCCAGAAGGAAGCAGAAATTCAACAATCATAACAGAGGTGATGGACACGGACAGAGAGGACACAGTCACGAGCAGGGCACAATAGAGAGAGACAATACAACGAGAAGTAAAGGAACGTGCAACTATTGTCATTATAAAGGTCATTGCGAAAACGAGTGCAGGATTAAGAAGCGAGCTGAGGCTAACAGAAATAAAACCAAAAATAATCAGTCTTTCATTGCCGATGGAGGTAACAATGATAATGGGCAGAGTACCAGCTCCTATGAAAACTCAGGTAACTCAGTTTATTCAAATCAATCAAATCGTGCTTATTTATTGGCTGCTGAATGTTTTGTCAATGCACAAATAAAGATGTCTGATGGTTGGTTTGCTGATTCAGGGGCCTCGGAGCCCATGTCATTCAAACGTGAATGGTTTAATAATTTTAAAAGGAATCTAGCCCAATTCGCATTGGAGATGGGAGATTAATTTCTGCAGAAGGCAAAGGTGATATTAATGTTGCAATTAAATTATCAGATGGTAAATCAGTCGTTCATACAATTAAGGATGTTTTGTATGTTCCAAACATTGATAAAAATCTTTTCTCAATTTCTAAAACAACAGAAAAAGCTTTTAAAGTTGTTTTTCAGGAAAATGGTCGAGTTGTTTTCATCAAAGATAATATGATGGTGCTTGGTGGAGACAAAGATCGAAATTTATATGAATTAAATATAAATCCAGTAGTTACAGCTGAGTTACAGATTGTGTCTACTGAGTCGTTGATGTCATGGCATGAAAGAATAGGTCATGTTAACTTCAGAAATTTGAGATCGACCCGGTCAACAAAATTCAATTCCCAGAACGTACCTAGAACGTTTCACGGGAGCATCAAAACGTTCTGGGAAGGTACCTTGGTACGTACCTATCAGCTCTCCCGTGGAAAAATTCGAGTACTATGAACGTTTCAACGGAACGTTTCTCGCGGGTACTGTTGGTACGTCCCAGAAATATTGTGGAAACTCGTACCATGGATATAAATGGGAATGTGTCTCGGATATTTCAGGATTCTTCGGTATTGTACGTTTCCACAGGAACAGTTTGGGGAACTAATTGGCGGTATATCTTCAGTCCGTCCCATTCAGCGTGTGCATAGGACATACCGAAAGACACGTTCCCAGCGCGTACCAGATTTGATTTCGGGAACGTTTATGGCAGTCAATCCAAAAAGCTCTTAAATGCTATCACTTATACACTACAGGAATCAGTATAAGAACATTAAATGTACGTTAATGTGATTTATTCCTTTGAAACAATGAGAATTACATGAATATTCCTATTGTATAAAGCTTTTTTCAATCATAATTATAAATAGAATTGATGATTTCTTGCTTAATCTAAAATACACTTCATTATCCTCATTAATCTATTTCGTCGCCGTGAAATAACAGGGATAACATATTTTCTTATTGATCGATATGGAAAACATATTTCAGAGAATAATTATTTGTGGCTTTTCGTATAGAAAGGGGTCCACTTGGTCTGTTTTAAAGTGATACATACTGCAATAATTTTAATATAATTGCACACATTTTGTACCACAAATCAGAAGGAAAAGGGACGTCGCTAATATCGAAGATTATAGGAATAATTTAAAATTTTATTAAGCGGTAACAGACCCTTTAAATTTTCTGTAACTATTGGAAAGACTCATTCGAACCGCATGACGTCATTTCTTAGCTTTCAGATGGAATTTGTCGGGATTTTCGAAAAAAAAATCGTAGACAGAAATGAACTCTTGCGGTTCGAATGAGTTTTCCCTATGGTAGAAAAGAGTTTCACATGTTTCTCTTCACTGTTTTGTAATCAGTAATGATTGATCGCAATTTAATCGTCAGCTTAGGGCATGGCATCTGCATTCGGATGGTCTGCATTGTAGTCGTATCGGGGGGAATTCCGAGTAATGGCTGGAGATTTTCTTCATCATGCTCCTCTCCATTATCATCTCTATCATCGTTGATCATTGGGTCATTGTCCACCATTTTTGTAGCTTTGACGAGAATGTTCATCATTTTACGACGTATTTTAGTCTTCAACATCCACCATTAGTTTCATACGCCGAAATCACAAATGCCACCTTCAACGTATGCCCCAAACAACTCCAAATACATCAATTGTTAACAATAATGGGAAATGTTAATAATTAAGTGAGTTACTGATTTATTTATGAGGTATTTTTATGTTCAACTGTTAATTCATATAATTTATGACATATTTTCCAGGCTGTACCACTGGCGTGGGCCTCAATGACGCGGAAGTCGCAACAAGTGTATGTAGCGGTTCTTGAATATTTCAAGAATCATTCAGCACCAAACATTGTTCCAACAGTGGTTTGCCAAGATTGCGAGATCGGCTTGAGAAACGCAGTATTGTACGTTTATCCTAACGTCCAAATCATCCACTGTTGGTTTCATTACACTCAGGTGAATTATAAATATCATCTCCATTTTATACATCCAAAAAACAATTACCTCGTAACTACTGCTAAATTTCACTCAACACGACGATAACCATAATAAATTCATGAAACCACTTTACTGAATTCCCTTTTTGTTTGACTATGTAAAGTGACTGATAAAACTAAATAAACTACAATTACAGGCTCTATTGAGGGGAATCAGGAGCAAACTCGGACCTCGAGGTTTCCAAAAACTACAGAACTGGAGACTAGCCAAAGTTTTCTATAGAAAAATGTGTGCAATCGCACTTCTGCCTGCTGCAGATATTCCTGGGGCCTTTCGATGGCTAGTTGATAATACCGCTCTGGACATTCAGGCTTTCTTCGCTGATTTGATTCAGTATTTCCAGGATACTTGGTTGGGGAGATTCACACCTGAAAAATTGTCCGTTTACCTATGCAGGGAACGGACGAATAATAAAATCGAATCTTATCACCGCGTTTTGCACCGACGATTCGGCCAGCATCCCCGTATCTGGCCATTTACCGGTAATGACATGTGAATCCTCATACTCTAATGTTCCTTCACACTTTCTCTGTTATGGTCAATTTTGCTTTTATTTTTAACGATTTATTCTACGCTGAAGTACTCTGCACAGAATTCAACATTCATGATGACAACTAAACAAAGCTGAAGCAATAAATTCGAGAACTAGATAAAAAAACTTGACAAGGTTGATTTAATATGAGATTCAGGTTCCACATAGCAATTTTGACACATGACAACAATCTTAAAAATTAATGAAAGGAATAACTGCCACTATCGTTAATTTCCATGATCTCTGCAATAGGAAATAATAAATAATTTATCACAAATATGACTTTTCTGAACAACGAAATGAATGTCATACAATTGTCAAACAATTGTAACTGAATTTTCTTGATTTTAGTGACAGTTCCACTGAAATTTCGGCGAATGTTTGCATTGAAAATTATTGGCAATTGTCTGTTTCAGTTAAATTATTCCATGAAAATTATTGGAAATTTGAAAAATTCAGGCAGCAACATCCGTGAACTTTCAATTTCTTGAAATCTCTGGGAAATTTCTAATTAAATTTTTATATTTATATTGGAACTTCATGTAAATTGGAGAATGAATCAGGAAATCAGGATTCATCTACTAAAAAATCAGGAATAATTACAGAGTTTCTTTGCTTAATCGAATTCAGGATCAACAAATGAAATCATTCTTCATAAATATTATGATACAATATTCATGTCATCCATTGAAACATATGTCATCCATTGAAATATATATATATTTAAGGGTCAGTTTGATGACACTGCAATGTTTTGAAGTATAATTCAAATGTATGAATTATAACCCCAAAACCGAACAGCTCTTGGCATGACCCGGGAGCACCACGTGGAGGTGGCTGTTCAAGGCTCCCAAAAAGTTGTTAATTGTGGGTGTGTATCCACAATTTCCAACTGGCGCAATGCTGTAATATGCTGCCTGGTCGGGTTACGCACGGTCGCTATGTTCAGATGGTAAATGACGCTCATACCTTGCTCTACCTCCTCATGCACTTAGATCCGCCGCGGTCCCTTCTGACCGCAAGTTTTATTACAAAACATAAGAACTCCACTTTCGGGAATATTCGCGTCAGATATTCGGACTGAGGTTATCGGCATACTGGAGGGTTCGCGAGGTCGAGGTCAAAGTTGCAGGACGAACACTATACCACACGACGAACGCCCACTAGTGTTCATTTCGATGACTGTCATCAAAGTGACCATAGCTGCATTTACCGTATGCTTAAGAAATTCGTTACTGTCATCGAACTAGCCTTTAAACATATATATATACTACTGTATATCGCCACCGTCCTTCTAACGGCAAATATTATTAACAACTATCATTATATTTTACTGAACAAAATTATTATTACTTCAAATAATTGGTTCCTGGAATCAATCTTTTCAACTTGTCTTTAGACAAGTTCTAAAATCAATACAACTTCATCGCATTTCAAGATACATCAGTAACTTACAGCAGATCCTTACAGAATCAATTTATGTCAACATGAATCGGAGCTACACCGTCCAACGTTCTTTAGACAAGTTCTAAAATCAATACAACATCATCGCATTTCAAGATATATCAGTAACTTACTGCAGATCCTTACGGAATCAATTTATGTCAACATGAATCGGAGCCACACCGTCTAAAGTTCTTCCGACCGTCTAAAGTTCTTACAGAATCAATTGCTGTCAACATGGATCGGAGCTACACCGTTTAACCTTCTTTAGACAAGTTCTAAAATCAATACAACTTCATCGCATTTCAAGATACATCAGTAACTCACTGCAGATTCTTACAGAATCAATTTATGTCAACATGAATCGGAGCTACACCGTCTAACCTTCTTTAAACAAGTTCTAAAATCAATACAACTTCATCGCATTTCAAGATACATCAGTAACTCACTGCAGATTCTTACAGAATCAATTTATGTCAACATGAATCGGAGCTACACCGTCTAACCTTCTTTAGACAAGTTCTAAAATCAATACAACTTCAGCGCATTTCAAGATACATCAGTAAATTCTCATTCTAGGTAGGATGACCCACTGAAAGTCAGTTTTTTTCCGGCAGATTTCTTTTGGGAGAACCATTGGAGATATCGCTTTGCAAATGATTTCGTTCGCTTTCTCAGCTCATTTTACGTAGGATGACTTCCTGAAAGTCAGGTTTTTTCTTGCAGGCCTCTTTTGGGAGAATCATTGGAGATATTGATTTGCAAATGATTTCATCCGCTTTGTCAGCTCATTTTACGTAGGATGTTCCCCTGAAAGTCAGGTTTTTTTTTGCAGAGCTCTTTTGAGAGAACCATTGAAGATATTGATTTGCAAATGATTTCATATGCTGTCTTAGCTCATTTTTCGTAGGATGTTCCCCTGAAAGCCAGGTTTTTTTCTGCAGACCTTTTTTGGGAGAACCATTGGAGATATCGCTTTGCACATGATTCCACTCTTTTTCTCAGCTCATTTTACGTCGTATGTAAAACATACGTAGTATGTAAGAGCATTCTAATTCTCTTAGAATTTTTTTTTTTCGCGCAAATGCGCGTAAAATGTCTACAAATTGCATAAATTTTTTTTTTATTTTTCAGGGGAACCCCTGAAAGCCAGGTTTTTTTCGGCAGACCTTTTTTGGAAGAACCATTGGAGATATCGCTTTGCACATGATTCGACTCTTTTTCTCAGCTCATTTTACGTAGGATGAACGCCTGAAAGTCAGGTTTTTTTCGGCATACCTCTTTTGGGAGAAACATTGGAGATATCGCTTTGCAGATGATTTCATTCACTTTCTCAGTTCATTTTACGTAGGATGAACCCCTGAAAGGCAGGTTTTTTTCGGAAGACCTCTTTTGGAAGAACTATTGGAGATATCGCTTTGCAAATGATCCCACTCTCTTTCTCAGCTCATTTTACGTAGGATAACCTCCTGAAAGTCAGGTTTTTTGTGGCAGACCTCTTTTTGGAGAACCTGTTACGTATTCACATACGTTTTTCTATAAATGAGATATCAATCTCATTCTAAGAGAATGAGAATGGGAATTTGATTCTAAGAGAGAGGGATTTTAAGATGATAATCTTGAGCAAATTAAAAAGTTACGAACAATGGAATTATTCAAAACCTAGCGAGGGGGCGCTTCGCGCCCCTCTCTAAATTAAATTATTTTATATTACTTCAATTTATTATTTTCTTTATTATTCTCTTTGTTCATCTTTAAATTAGATTGATTTGTTTCTATTCAATCTCGATCGATCGAATGACCACATATATTTCAAGCAAGAGTCATATAAAAAACATTCTTAGACAAGAGACCGAAAAGGCTCTATATATAAATAACAACAAAGAAACGAAAAGATAAACAAGCAGGGGTAGAAGCCTACTTGATATAAGACGAATGATCGTTACTTTTTTTCCCTTATTATGCTTTTTTTTCTTTTTTTTTCTACCAATTTCATTGATAGTAAGCTTCCGAAGGGAAGCATATTAGAGATTAAAAGATGAGAACCAAATTCGACAGTGAGCCATCAATTTTTTATTCTCAACTCGCATTTGTAAAATCATCATTTTCTCTTACTTTTCTTATCAATAAAAGTATGTTGTTCTATTCTGATTCAATTATTTCCTTTGATTTGTTTCCATTGGCAAGAAATATGAATTCCACTCAAAGCAGATCTCCACATTGTCACTGGGAAAGAATGGTCCGATGAAATCCATGCTATCGTCTAATTTTTTAAATAATGTCAGTATATTACCTCACCCTCGCTCAATGCAATGATCCATACTGTACAGGATGTTCAGAAGAAAATATTTAACCTTTTAATAAAATGGATTTATGCAAAAAAATTAATATCTCCTAAACCACTGTGCCGATGGCACTGATTTAAAGTA
>NW_021681029.1:76733-79104 GCF_001412515.2 Diachasma alloeum
CAGATCTCCACATTGCCACTGGGAAAGAATGGTCCGATGAAATCCATGCTATCGTCTAATTTTTTAAATAATGTCAGTATATTACCTCACCCTCGCTCAATGCAATGATCCATACTGTACAGGATGTTCAGAAGAAAATATTTAACCTTTTAATAAAATGGATTTATGCAAAAAAATTAATATCTCCTAAACCACTGTGCCGATGGCACTGATTTAAAGTATGGACCTTTGGTATTATAAGAGAGATATACATATCAAATTTCAACTTCATATCGTTTTTTGTCACAAGTTATCAACAGTACAAGAATGAGAAAACAAAAAAAAAGAAAAACGAGAATATCTCCAAAAGGTTGTATGGACGGGTATATATATTTTCAATGATCTAGATAGCAGCGATCGAGACGGATATTTTGAAAAAAGAAAATTTTTAATTGGTCAAGTAGTTGACGAGATATTTGACAGAATAGATTTTCACAAAAAATTGAATATCTCGCGAACCGCTCGACCGATTGACCTCATCGAAAATACGAACCGTCTATGTTACAAAAGCTAGCAGTATACCGAATTTCAAGTCNTAATTTCAAGTCGCTAGCTTATTTTTTCATTGACTTAACGCGCGTACAGTGTTTTTTATGAAAAAACGGATAAACGGCAATATCTCCAAACTTTGCACAAATCGGTGTATATGATATGAGTGATCTAGATAGAGGCCATCGAGATGAGTAGTTCGAAAAAAAAATTGAAATCGGTGCAGTTGTTGGCGAGATATTGCGGAAAAACGAAATTTAAACAAGTGATTATATCTCAGGAACTACTTCACCGATCGAGCTGAAACGAAGCACCAAAGTGAGGCTCATTCATAGCTATCATGAGCCGAAATTTCAAATTNGTTGGCGAGATATTGCGGAAAAACGAAATTTAAACAAGTGATTATATCTCAGGAACTACTTCACCGATCGAGCTGAAACGAAGAAACAAAGTGAGGCTCATTCATGGCTATCATGAGCCGAAATTTCAAATTTTTAGCTACAAATTTCACCGTATTTACGTTGAATTTTCTAAAATTCAATCACCAAAAACCCGAATCTGCACACACATACATACAGACACCCCCCTAAAAACATCATTTCTTTACGTTTCATGACGTTGTGGACCATTTGCAACCAAAATTAGAGAATCGAAAAATCGACCAAAAACAATGCTTCCCTTCGGAAGCGAAAANCCCTTCGGAAGCAAAAACCATTGACGAAGGACGGAACAGTATTTCTCACTCTGGAATTGCAGGCCGATGACTCTTGATACAATCATTGCACAAAAAATAAACAAATTATTACTTAAATACAAAATAAAGATAATTCAGGACCATACAGGAGCCCACTTCTCAACGAATAAAGAGAATTCAGCTTTGTGATGTTAGGGCAGGGTTAAACCGCGAGAACGAGTAGCACACCCTCTCGGAAATGGCAAAATCTTGGAAATTTCCACGTATATATAGACAAGGTCTATCTAAAAATGATATAACTTTTATTGAAATGAATGAAAAAATTTATAAAAATGTTAAGAATCACGAAAAGGGATAATGAACAAATTTTCTCAGACGAAAAAGAAATTCACTCAGTAATTATCAAGTTCTATTTACAAATTATCAAAGATGACGTCATCACAAGAAGACGAGTGCATACAAAACAAAGATCAGAATGTCCCCTAAGTAAATTAATTAAAACAAATCCTTCATCCCCATAAAGGGGAAACATATTAAATTCTCTGTTTCACTCACACAGCATACTAACACATACAAGGCAAAATAGAAAATTCATAAAAATTACATAAATTCTAATATTAGAAGAAATGAATGCATGAAAAATCAAGAAATAATTTAAACTAAATATTCCACCAGACAATGGTCATAAAAATTATAAAAAAATAGCATTTGTTGATCACAATTACCAAAAATTTATAATAACAAAAATGAAAATTAGTTGAAATGAAAGGACACTAACTTTGGTAAACATCTACCGAAAATCTTTTCTTAATCTCCGTATGCAATGACGATATTAATTTTTAAATTTCGCTTCACACGCATCTAAACCCACGTATCCGTGTGTACACCTAAGAGTTTGGAAAATTCTAGCGCCATCTGTGTTGGAGATGAGGAAATGGTTTTCAGACAAAAGATGCTCTGCAGGGTGTTTCAGAAGTACATGTACATCTGAACACCCTAGGATCAGGGGGTGATTCTGAGCAGAAAAGTCCTCTTGCACTTTTTGATCAGACTCACCCCTAAAAAGTTATTGGCAATTAAGGGTGGGCCAATGGGGAGTGATTTTTAAGCGGGCGCACATCCATGTGATATGCAGCATATGTGTGTGTG
>NW_021681029.1:79127-79474 GCF_001412515.2 Diachasma alloeum
CCAAAGAGGATAGACCTGAGTAGAGGCCCGGATCGGGGGGTTTGACTGACTCCAAAAATGTTAGTTGGTACCCCACGGGAAAGGCGGCGTCCCGGTCGAATTGTCGGTAAATGTGAGTCGGGTGCGTGAGTAACTCGGCAGTAGCAGTCCCGCTGTGACAGGGACAGGTTCGCAGGGGGACTGTTGTCCGCCTTGTACTCAATGTTTCCTTTATGTTTTTCATTTGATTTACTCGCCGACTAATGAATATTAAGGGATAAAACAAAGACTGTTGAATAGAGAATTAAATTCCCTATCCATCAACCCCCGTTTCATCCCTTAATCTCTGCAATAAAAAAATTAATATT
>NW_021681029.1:79673-80761 GCF_001412515.2 Diachasma alloeum
AAACCAATGCTGTTCGATGGAGAATTAAATTCCCCATCCTTCGACCTTCGTTTCATTCCTTAATCTCTGTGATACAAAAATAAAAACTGCGACGAAATTCGCGGCGCTATGAAAATTCCCAATATTTTCTCGGCGTAGAGTGACTCCCCATTAATTCGCCCGCTAATTAAAAAATCGTCTCTCTCCTCCTAATTAACACTAAGGAATGAAACCAATGCTGTTCGATGCAGAATTAAATTCCACACCCAACAACCCCCGTTTCATCTCTTAATCTCTCTAATGAAAAAATTATAACTGCGACGAAAGTCGCGGCGCTATGAAAAACTCAATGGTTTCTCGGCGCAGTGACTCCCGACAACTCGCCCGCTAATTAAAAAATCGTATCTCTCCTCCTAATTAACATTAAGGAATGAAACCAATGCTGTTCGATGGAGAATTAAATTCCCCATCCTTCAACCCCCGTTTCATTCCTTAATCTCTGTAATAAAAAAATAAAAACTGCGACGAAAGTCGCGGCGCTATGAAAAACTCAATGGTTTCTCGGCGCAGAGCGCTTCCCCATTAATTCGCCCGCTAATTAAAAAATCGTCTCTCTCCTCCTAATTAACATTAAGGAATGAAACCAATGCTGTTCGATGGAGAATTAAATTCCCCATCCTTCAACCCCCGTTTCATTCCTTAATCTCTGTAATAAAAAAATAAAAACTGCGACGAAATTCGCGGCGCTGTGAAAAACTCAATGGTTTCTCGGCGCAGAGCGCTTCCCCATTAATTCGCCCGCTAATTAAAAAATCGTCTCTTTCCTCCGAATTAATATTAAGGGATGAAACTAATGCTGTAGTATGGAGAATTAAATTCCCCATCCTTCAACCCCCGTTCCATGCCTTAATCTCTGTATTAAAAAAATAAAAACTGCGACGAAATTCGCGGCGCAATGAAAAACTCAATGGTTTCTCGGCGCAGAGTGCTTCCCCATTAATTCGCCCGCTAATTAAAAAATCGTATCTCTGCTTAGGAGCAGTTTCATTCCTTAATCTCTGTAATAAAAAAATAAAAAGTGCGACGAAAGTCGCGGCGCTATGAAAAAC
>NW_021681029.1:84691-84854 GCF_001412515.2 Diachasma alloeum
GGGGGTTGAAGGATGGGAAATTTAATTCTCCATCGAACAGGATTGGTTTGATTCCTTAATGTTAATTAGGCGCAGAGATACGATTTTTGAATTAGCCGGCGAGTTGTCGGGAGTCACTACGCCGAGAAACCATTGAGTTTTTCATAGCGCCGCGACTTTCGTC
>NW_021681029.1:85687-86854 GCF_001412515.2 Diachasma alloeum
ATTGAGCATTTAATACTCAATAAGTGACACAAGTTTCATTCCTTAGCTATAATGCGGGGGGGAGGGATGAATTTTCAACCGAGACGCGCGTTCCCCGCGCCACTCTACGCTGTAACCAATGGAAAGACGATCGGTTGATCGTCCTTCCATTGCGTGTGGAGGGGGAATTACGTTCCCCCATTCATTCTCCCCTCTTCGTCATTCCAGCGAAGAGAGAGGAGAGAGAGAAAGAGAGAGAGAGAGAGAGAGAGAGAGAGAGAGAGAGAGAGAGAGCAATATCGTTGCGCTCTTTTGTCTCGTAGAATGGTGGGGCGGGCACACACACATATGCTGCATATCACATGGATGTGCGCCCGCTTAAAAATCACTCCCCATTGGCCCACCCTTAATCGCCAATAACTTTTTAGGGGTGAGTCTGATCAAAAAATGCAAGAGGACTTTTCTGCTCAGAATCACCCCCTGATCCTAGGCTGTTCAGATGTACATGTACTTCTGAAACACCCTGTATATAGCAAGAAGTATTAATTTCTCTCATAAAAATAATGAAAATTTATCAACAAATTTAATTGTTATTAACATAATATATGAAAATTTACCAGGAAAATCTGGAAAAATCACAAAAGAAAGATCTTTTTAGCCTAAATCCAAAATAGAATGAATTATTTCTTCATCTTCATAAACAGAAAAGATATGAATTAATAATATTTCCACGCACGCCCGTTCAAAACGTATATACATGTATTCATGAATTTTGAAAAATTCTACCGCCATCTGTATTAGGGATGGAGGAAAATTTTCCAGACAAAAAATGCTCCATAAATGCATTACTATAAATCTCACTGATAAAAGTTACAAAAATTTATTGACAAATTCAATTGTTATTAACAAAAGATATAAAAATTACTAAGAAAAATTCTAAAAAATTCTAAAATGGAATTCTCTCGACCTTCAACATGTAACCATAAAATCATCTCTTAATATTAGTTTTGAGGCTTTCGCGGCCATTATTAATGACGTGGTTGGCTTCCGGATGGATGCCGCGTTGAGTTTCAGCATTGCGCCGACGTTTCGCAAACATTGCAGTCTGCATCTTCAGGGCTATGAGCTCCGATTCTGAGCTCCGATGTGTGGGGGCAGTCCTTATATACCTTCCCTTGTGGTGGTGGG
>NW_021681029.1:91452-107330 GCF_001412515.2 Diachasma alloeum
AGAAGGGGTAGGGGGGGGGTCAGCCAATCATATGTTTTTAATTGATCAGCTGGTCAATTAAAAAACCGGGAGGACGGTTTTCCAAATGGGGTTCACTTGATACAACACGTTTTTGAAATGTCACTTATTAAATTTTCCAAACATCTTCACATTTATTATTCACAATTGTGACACTATGGAATTATTCCAATAATATTCATTCGAACGATTCTGAAATGGACAAATGTATTAAACGAGCGATATTTTTTTCGAAAAATGTAGAATAATGTATCTCTTTAGAATATCTAATTTTTAGGACTTTTCCAGGCCTTTGTACATAAAATTCCGTAAATCACACGGCCATAAGGGTATTTTCCGTCTCATGTCATTTCAATAAAGTATAAAGTCACATGAACCTACAAATAATTTTATAAGCCTAGTGACGGTATCTGCTATTATGGAACTTCCAACTATCTAACGGAAGGGTAATTCTTATCCAAAATTTCTTTCTGTATAGTTGGGTTACAACCGATTAATGACTTTCCAATGTATTTTGAATTAAATATAATTTTTTTTCTTCACGAAGAAAACATTCTTTCAAGANGGAACTTCCAACTCTCTAACGGAAGGGTAATTATTATCCAAAATTTATTTTTGTATAGTTGGGTTACAACCGATTAAGGACTTTCCAATGTATTTTGAATTAAATATAATTTTTTTTCTTGACGAAGAAAACATTCTTTCAAGAAAATTCAGAATCAATTTTGTGAAGAAGAAATTTTTTATTCATTTAATTATGAAATTATATTTTTTTACATTCAAATTATTTTTTCGTGCATCATATCATATATCATTGGCTCTTGATGGTTCGCATTTGCTGCCTTCGGTGTTATACCCGCTCGTACCACTGTTCTCATCAGATGATGCTTGAGTTCATTCTCTGGCCATACATTGTTCACAGCTCGAATCGCTCCATCCAAGATTGCTTTTTCCAGTTTCGGAGCAATTTTTTTCAACCCAATTTTTCCAGGTTTCTTTCCTTCCCAATTCAATTTTGCCATCAGTGTGTTTGACATCATGGCTTCCATTATGGCCTTTGCAGTTGTTTGGCAGCATCCCCTCTTTTTAAATTTCAAGTATCCTCTGATTGTGTCACACTTCTCTTCGTCCAACATGGCGTCCACCTGCTCCAGCTCTTCGATCGTTTGGAGGGGAGTGGCAACATCACCGATTTTCAGAGTTGCCACGACGTTACTGCCAGTTGTGGCATTCGCTTGGAACCTGGCTTGGATGTCCATCATCATTTTCAGCATTTTCTCGTTCAACTTCCTATTTACTTTCTCCTGGTATTTCCATCGTTGTTGGAACCGTCTGATTTCTTTTAAGCAATTACCGCATCGCTGAAGCTTGCCCGTTCTCTTCTGTCCCCCATTCCTGATTTTCTTTTTGTTTTTCTTCAAAATCCTCGATGATGTCATAGGCTGAGGTTCAGACCTTCCTTCAGATGTAGGCGAAGAGTAGCTGGTTTGGTCGGTTGTCTTCTCGGGTGATCGTTCGCCACTCAGTTGAGTTTCATCATTCACCTCTTCTTCCGAATCGTCTGCATCCTTCTTATTGAAAACATCACTCCCCTGTTCAATCAGCTGCTTTTCCTTGAGCTCACATCCTGCCGCATTACCAGTGTAATACACTTTGACTGGATATTCTCTCCATTTTTTCACTTCCGGTTCATCTCCAGCTCGGATGGCTTTTTTAATTTCTCGTTCAGTGTATGTTAGAGGAAGCCAATAACAGAACCACTGTTCCTCTTCCTCAAACAACCATTGGTGAGGCACAATAATCGTCTCCAACCTTGCACCCTTCGTACACTCAACCAGAGAGAATGATCTGTGAACAAAAAAAAAACATGAAAAAATTGCACCATGGCTAGGCTTTATAGTTCATCCTCAAAATAATTTGTAACTATGAAATAACTTACATTTTGGGATTGTACTCCAAACGAGATGCAGCTGCCATTTTCGTTGACGCCATTGTTAATGATTATATAATACCAATATTGGTGTCGAACTGTCAACAGGAGTGTTACGATAAGAAATCCGTGTAAGACTGACAATATTTCTTGCCATCTCTGCCCTATTTATAGGGTAACTGAGCCGTGAGGAGAGGGAGTAACTGCAGAGGGAGCGGCAATCCTCGTCAAGCACGGAGGGCGACTCTCCCTTCATACTTAGAAAAATGTGGTCATCGAATTGAATCGTGTTCAGCTGGTCAAAGCTTCTATCCTTTTAGACATTCAAATAATAATGTATAGACAGGACGATAATTAAAAATGTATACAATACATCCACTGGACGTAGCTGGCGCCGACTGGAGGGGAACGAGTATTGGATCGCTATTAGCAGGGGTCCCACTGTAAACACTCATCGGAGTATAAGCGTGTCCGTGCAGTTCTCGAATAGTGTGAAAAGTAATTCGCACTTTATTTTTCTCCATTTCCCCTTTGGTCTCCAAAAATGATACACTACACTCATAAAATACACAAAAAAATATATTTTAAGAAAGATAACATAGTACATAGAATTTCATCGACAATAAATAAGCACTCACATGATGGGGACAACTAAAAGTCAGCAACTTGAATATTATCATGGATCTGTGAAAGAAAATTATCACTACAGACGAGACACAACACAAGAAACAATAGGAGGGGAAATAAAATTATGCCTGCCACAAAAATTTGTGTTGTGATATGGCTACATGAACCAATGAGTGCAAATATATTTACACCCTCACAATCAATCACTTTCACTCTCGAAACTCCATCATTGGCTGCATTCCCATGGTTTGACGATATGAATTTTGGTGTTGTACTTTGAAATACTTCAATTGTCTTTCTGCTCGATTCAGGTGTTGTATCGTGTGCGATAGAAGTCACAACAGGTGGAGCGCTGCTACCCTTCTTTATCGATGTTGTTATTGTTCCAATTTTGTCCATAGTCTGACCAGTTGATGAAGGTTTCACATAGTCTGCGATAAAAGTTGTGGAAGAAGAATCAGTAGTACGCTTTTCCATCGACACTCTCTCTTCAAAACCAGGTCCCGATGAAAAATCACTGGTAATTCCCATCTCTCGAGGCTCGTGAGAATTATCAACATCCCCAGTTCGTCGAATTTCAACTGGAATAGAGATTCTTTCCATCAAAAATTCCAAATAGTTATATTTATCGATATTGATGATTCGTTGTTCTCGAGTAGTTGAAGTTGGAGGACGAGTTTGTGCAATGAATATGCTCCTCCTGTTCATTGCTGTTGTAATTCCTGGATTACATATCATGCCTCCGAGCGCGAGTACCGCAATCACCGTTTGCATTTCCATTTTCCTTCCACACTATTTAATATTTTGAGAGTGGCTATGAGAGAAGCAGTTATACAGATTTTAACAGGGATGGGAAATTGACATTACCAGTTCGCTGTCTGGAGTGGACTGATCTCCGAAACATATCCCCAAAAAGAAGGGCTCAGAGGAAAAATGTGTTTAAAGAAAAAGATTTCACTTGCAAGAAAAAAGCCATAAAAACTATTCTGAAATTTCGTTAGTTGATTTATTTGTAAGAGAGTGAGTGGAAATAAACAAGAGAAGAATCGGGGACAATGGACTGGCTGTAACTCCGGAAAATGGGTGAGTTCTCAAGTGTTGCACACATGTGGCTCTCAAAGGACTTCTGAGAACGGTCATTGTCACCCCAAAAAGGTCACCCAAGGCGTGCAATTTCTATACATATGAGAACGAGTATACTCCTTGAGGAACATTCGTCAATCTGTGCGTCTGTTGGGATGTATTAATTGAATCGTACGAGTGAAATGTAATCATTGTGCGTATCATCCATTGAGATGATTGATGAGATACAGACCATCATCACGCTAGCGTCAAGAGACTCAGGAAATATGTAAACGTTCCTGATACACAAATGGAATGTCTCACGAATTACGTAAAGTAACGGATCTCGTGGAAACCTTCAAAATACCTTCATGGAGATCGTGAGTACGTTAATGAAACATGAATGGAACGTATATGTTTAATGTTTCATAGATGCTGAAGCATCAGAAGGTTGCGGTGATGGTTGGATACTCCTCCATTCATAAAGTAATTCGCTTAACTTTCACGGATTTTCTATTACAAGGGACCAAGTTATTATTTCGTAGCAAATGACCAGTGTGTTTAACCAGCTGAAATACTGGAAATTTCCTTTACATTATTCATAGAATGTCTGATGGCAAAATATGTGGGGCCTGTTCTATGTTGGCATGAAGATTCAAAACAAAACCAAAGAAATTCATTCATTTATTTTGACATCATTCGAAAACCGCACGGGCGCGCTCAATCTCGCGGGATTATTAAACAGTGGAACTCCTGCTGATATTTACTCAGTACCTCTCCTCCTCTTACGAGCACCAGCTATATTGAATGGACGTATTGGAGATGTATCGTACACAATTGTAGTAATTATTATGTTGGACATTTCTGGAAATGGATAAGCATACATCATTATTTCGATGTCCGGTGGTGAAAGACATCTACAATACATCCATCTGACGTAGCTGGGGCCAACTGTAGGAGGACGAGTATTGAGTAGCTAACAGCAGGGGTCCCACTTGTAAAAATGTACCTGCGCAATAATGAAATTACGGTCAGCGGCAGCCCAACGTCTAAGACAACCTATCCAAGGACCAGTGCGTTCAACCACCAGAAATACTGAAAATTTCCTTAACATTATTCGTAGAATGTCTGATGGCAAAATATATGGGGCCTGTCTTATGGTGGCATGAAAATTGCCATTTTATGACGACTCAGGTATACTTGGTTCCTCTCCGGCTGGCACTGTTGGAAACAAAGGAAATTCATTCATTCATTTTGACACCATTCGAAAACGACACGGACAACCTCAAACTCCAGGGATTATTCACAGTGGAATTCTTGCTGATATTTAATCAGTACTTCTCCTCCCATGAGCGCCAGCTACGTCAAATGGACGTATTGTATACATCGGTAATAATGAGAATGTATGAAATTCAGGTATAATAATGGGATGTTGGAGATAATGAAAACAAAATAAATTCACTTCTCCTCCTCCCGTTGGCGTGAGCTGGCGTGAGTGCCAGCTGCGTCAAGTCGACGTAGTGTATACATCTATACTAATGAGTAGAACATCGTACATTTTCCTCGAATTCTATTGTTGTTCCCTATGGGAGATTTTAAATAACAAAATATGTATTTTTTTTCCAATATATTTGGGCCATTCCGCCAAATATCGTAGGTAAACTGGGCCGAAAGATTTTCGACAATTTTTTCTTCGGTTTTTTCAACTACTTATGTATAGGGTAGAAGATTTCTCGACTGGTAGGGGTCCCGCATTTCAATTGATAGCGCTCCGCGTGACTAAGCGATTTTAACCCTAAATCTTTCAATCAAATTAAATGACTAAATATGCTTAAAAAAATTTCAAAACATAAATTTCGATCGGGTATTTTCTCGAATTTTCATAAGAAAAATATCAGTTAAAAAAAAGTGGAGAACAAGCTTGAATCAACGTTTGAAGTTATACTCTCCGATTTTCACAATGGTGGAGGGCTGGGGAAAGAAAATTACCATCATTCTTGGAAAATTCAGAAAATTTCTAATCGAAATCTATGTTTTCATTTTTTTTGAGCATATTCACAGACGTTTGATTTGATTAAAAGATTTGGAGTTAAAATCGCTTAATCACCCGGATCACTATCAATTGAAATGCGGGACATCTCCCAGTCGAGAAATCTTCTTTCCTATATATAAGTAGTCGAAAGAACCGAAAAAAAATGTCAAAAATTTGAGGCCCAATTTGCCTACGATATCCGGCGGAATGACCCATTTACATATATGTAAATTATATTCGATTTTTTTATACCAGCAAATGTATTCTTTTTCGTTCAGATTTGACCATGTTTTATTGTAGCCTCCGAAATGTCCTCGAGCTATTGCTTTCGTTAAGCAGGAACCTTGCCGATACATACAAAATTACAAGTAAAGGCTCGTGAATACGTAAAGTGAACGTAAAATGGATGTAAAGTGTGCTCTTAACCATTTATGCGAAATCATTTTTTCTACATCATTCGTGGATTTTCTGGAGGTAGAATATGTGAGGCCTGTTTAACAACAATGGGATGACAATTTTTATTTTATGATGGTTCAGGTATAAGAACCTCTCATTTTTCCTCTCCCCTCAGTAGACCCGAAGGGTTTTCAAACATGTGGTAACCACGTGATAGTTGTACTCTATGCGTACCCAGGCCTAGCAGGTAAGAAAATGCGACGCGTCCTCTCAATCTTGCCTGTGTGCGCGTCGAAGAAGGTGTTTGAAAATAAATTATCCGTATTTTTGTCTCGTAAAGTGATATGGCTTCGTATATGCCACAAAAATGGGCATCTTGGAAAAAATCCTCCAGATACAATTTTATTAAAAAAATCTGTGACATAGAAGCAGAATCAGACATCGAATCAATGAGTGAATCGAGTAGAACGAGTAGTATCACGGATAGCAGTATCGAG
Source organism: Diachasma alloeum (assembly GCF_001412515.2). Lineage (NCBI taxonomy): Eukaryota > Metazoa > Arthropoda > Insecta > Hymenoptera > Braconidae > Diachasma > Diachasma alloeum. The sequence goes on from NW_021681029.1 coordinate 98,015, forward strand.
GAAGACAGTGATAGTGAATGTCAGTTACGAGATGAAGATGATGACCCTCTCACAGAAAAAGTGGAGACAATGGAACAAGCAGTAGCTGACTCATTCTCGCAAGGGTTCCCAGAAAACGATTGTAGCGATCCAGGATCCGTACTCGACGAGAGTGATTGGAGTGACCGAGTTGTCTCGTCTAGTGATGAGGATGATGCGACAGAGATCATTTGCCACAATCTAGTTATGAAAGAATACACCGTTCGTGATGCTCTCCAACAATATGCATTACAGTGCGGTGTGCCTCACAATAATTTACGTTCATTGATGAATTTATTACGTCCATTCCACCCTGAACTCCCGAAAGATCCTCGAACAGTGATCGGTGGACCCACCAAAATAGTGACCGAAACTATGGCTAGCGGACTGTATTATAATTTTGGTATTGCAAATATGCTGCGTAAGATCATCCCCAACAAAGGAACTGTGAATTCAGAATTAACATTGGATTTCAATATCGATGGACTTCCGCTCTCCAAAAGTTCAAATGTTCAATTGTGGCCTATCCTGTGTAGAATTGATGAGTTACGAGAAATCCGTCCCTTTATAATTGCTGCTTTCTGTGGATCTACGAAACCGCCCATTGAAGATTTTCTCAAAGACTTTGCGCCAGAACTTAAAGATTTGCGATCCGAGGGAGTGGTAATCCACGCCAAGCTTTGTAAAATATCAATTGGGAATTTCATTTGTGATGCGCCAGCGAAGGCATATGTAAAAGGAATCAAGGGTCACACGGGGTACGACGGGTGCGATCAGTGCGTTGAGCGAGGTGATGGTTGCGTAATTTTTCCGGGAGTCGATGCGGAGTTGAGAACTGACCAGAATTTTACGGTTGATGCATATAGTAATCATTTGATAATGGAAAGTCCCTTACTTGATGTAGGAATGAGAATTATCTCGCATTTTCCTTTGGACATAATGCACTTGGTTTATCTTGGGACTGTACGCAAAATGGTTCGATATTGGGCAAAAGGAAGTTTAAAATATCGTCTTTCAGGTAGTATTTTGAAGTTGATTGACGAAAAATTGAAAAATATTGGGAAATTTTGGCCAAATGATTTTAATAGGAAGCCACGGATTATAACTGAATCAGATCGCTGGAAGGCGACGGAAGCGCGACAATTTCTCTTGTATGTGGGACCAATTGTACTGAAGGAATTTTTACCAGCAAACCATTATGAGCTTTTCATGATTTTACATGTAGCAATCACAATTCTCGTAAAGCCGGATTTATGCCATACGATGAACAAATTAGCGGAAAGATTATTACGTCGGTTCGTCCTCAAAAGCATTCAATTATTCGGACGGAAGTTTGTATCGTATAATATTCATAATTTAATTCATCTCGCAAAGAATGTAGCTGCGAATGGCCCAGCAGATACTTTTTCAGCGTTCCCTTTCGAGAACGAATTAGGTTCGATTAAACTTTCCGTACGAGGGAGGAACAAACTGCTCCAGCAGTTAATTCGTCGAACTTTACAACGATTGGAAAATGGAAACACCAACGAAAATAAAAAATTGGAAGGACCAATTGCCACAGCTCGTCATAACCGTGGGATGACTTGTGGACTCAGTGGTACTCAGTATGGCCGAATTCGTTGGAAAAGTACAATCATCACTAATAAAGAAGGGAACAATGCAGTCGTATTGAAGGATTCAACAGTTATGCTGATAGACAATTTCGTCGAAACGGATGATGATTTCTTCATTGTCGGACGAAAATTCCAGAAATATTATGATTTCTTTTCCACTCCACTGAGATCCTCAAAATTGGGCATATTTCGAGTTAAAAAGTGTTCAAATCGATTAACATTAACTCGTTTGAGGGAGATCCAGTGCAAGGCAGTTGTATTACCGCTCACAACAAATGCGTATATCAGCTATCCTCTTCATACATCATAGAAAACAAAGGTAAGAATTGGTTCAATCATTGAATGCGTTGGGCAAAACGTGATCTTTCATAATCAATATCTCCCGAGTGAAATAAACGATTTCAAATAATCAAGTCTTATTCCACTAAAGTTGGAAAAAATACCCTAGAAATGAAAAAAAANTTTCGCCGGCGGAGTGAGGACGCCGTATTTCCCGTTGAGGGAGTGCGGAGAAGAGGAAACGCCCATTCACAAAAGAGGGTTTAATCCAGACTTTTTTCTACAATTATAGTTCATTGTAATCCATTGAAATGTGTATCTCAAAATCGATACCTTATATTGAATAATAATTTCTTATTGATTCAAATTCAATGTTAATACTCGAATATTGCTAGTAATACTTCGACTATGATTAAAGTAATACTATACACATCTGTTTTCTGTGTTTGACTCTCGTTCGGAAAATCTATGGACATATTGATGGAAAATACTCATGAAAAAATTTGGTAATAATTTCATTCAATAATCGGTTTGTAGGCGCTTTCAACTGTTTCTTGATATTTATATAGTTTATATATGTATATATAATGTACGCACATGTATATAGTATAAAAAAGTAGATTATAAACGAAATTCATATTTACGTAAACAATTTCATAGCATTTCTATATTAATAAACTATTTAGAAATTGTATCATAAAAATGTATGTTTGATTTTCGTGAATTACGAAGGAGACTACAGAATAAATAAAATAATAAAATAAACGCCCAGCCTACAATTTCAATTTCAATGACGTACCGGAGGAGGTCCGGTGCACGTCCATGACACGATTGAAGTATGTGTGAGGAACGTTTCAAGTGAACATTACATATAGATTACGTTGAACGTTCGCTGAACGTTCAGATGAGACATATGTTGTCTCAGGAAAATGTTCGCGACACATCCGTGAGACGTCCCATGAATGACGTAAAAGATCGAACGTCCCGAGAACGTTCAAACTTCATTTGATAAGTATCATTGAAACGTCATCGAGACCTAAGTGAAACATTCCGAAAATTCCGTAATTTCTTCAACGTTCATGGTAGGTTCTGTGAACGTTTCGAACGTTCCGGACGAACGTTTCCTGAACGTAAAAAAACCCTGTATTTTCCAAAAAATACGTTTCGGGGACGTTTTTGGGAACGTCCTTCTTACATTTTCAGATCATCTCGAGACGTTCTCAAAACGTTTCCGGAACCTTATTTCGGAACCTTATAAATGGTTGGCTATGAATACGACGCAGAAGCCACTCACTTGCCCCTATCAAACTCAGGGGATAACGCCATGTGAATTACAAGAACCTTCTCATTCTCCGTGAGAACAAGTCATTCACATGGCATCGGCTTAATTAACTATCAGCAAAATTTATGGAAACATCAAAGGGAATTAAAAAACTTATAATCAAATAAGGGATTCGGACCCTTATATAATTATATATGCCTATCATCCATGAGTTATTTCTGTTGTGATTTTAACACTTACTTTTTATGAAATTAATAATTTGGAATATCATTTGCTCAATATCTATTAATCTTCTATTGTAATTCACTATGAAAGAATTTTTCATGAATAATACCACCGTCTTCGCTTACGAAATTGCCGTAGGGACAAAATATAAATTTTTCCTGAGCGCAAAATAATGTGAAAAAAGATCAAAAATTCCGCTGAATGTTAGTTATTGATGTTTTAATAATCTGTATCAGCTAATCGTTGGATTTTGATTTGTTTACATTTCTTAACGTTATGTTTTTCTCCTTTAATCAATTTTTGAATGATGAATTTCTATTTTTTAAGATTGCCTATAAATGAAACATTAATGTCAAGAAACTTTGTAATAAAGAGAAAATTCCGTATGTAACAAAATTTTTTGCATGCGAAATCTACCGGACTAGAGCAATGATGGTCTTCCGATAGTTGCGCTATAGAGAGTGCCCCTAGAATTCCCTGTAGCCCCATTCGCCACCTCTGATATAAGGGCACTCTTTCGGCGATCTTACCATAGGTATCGGGTCGCCGCAACGGTATGTATATCTCGCCAGTCACCTCAACACGCCGCACGTGGATGTAATATAAACAAACAGTTCGTGTTTTTCTGCTGTCCTGAGTGGTGGGGATCAGCAGACACGAGCCCCGCAGTGCTTTACGGTGTATCGGGATTTTAGTACGGAGTTTGATACGTTTAGACAGTGATTGTGGTGTTTTATTTCTTTAAAGGATGGAAAGAACGTGTGAGAAAAAAATTAGTGAAGTGCCCAGGCAACGTAAGTACTACAATATTAGCTGTTCCTGGGTATTCTCAGTTATAATTAAGAAGATTTAATAATTGTGATCAGTCACAATTGTGTCAATTTCTGCACGGGGGTTAGTTTCTGAACGATTTCAACTTCCATTAAATATTTCATAAGTACTGTTTATATTTCACCTTGAAATAATATTACTCGTGTATAGGGGGGGGGGCAATATGGACATCTGAGGTAAGATGGAAATACAAAAAAATTGCGGAAATTTTTTTCCAAAGTCAAATTTTTGAAAATTGTTTCCTTGGGCAATATACCTGATAAATCCATATAGGATGATTTCTACGACAATTTATGCAATATCAGTGAATGTAAATTGTATTATATAAATTTAGAGCTGATAGACCGATCAGATCGACAAGGAATAAACTTCCTTCTCGGTACCGAGATGGAGCCGATGACGAAGCTTTCTTCAACGAAGCTTTAGTTTTACCGAAAACAAAGAGAAGGAGAGTGGATGGTGGGGGTGCCTCTACAGCCCTGAAAGTAAGTTCAAATTTAAGGAAGTTACACAAATTTTTTTCAATTACAAAAATTTACTTTACCGTTCAATCGTTCGTAGATTTAATTCCGTTTTTTTTTTATTGCATTTTTTTTAGCTTTTTGCTTCCAATTGGAAGAATTGTAATCGGTCAATTTTCGCATTTTCTAATTTTCCTTGAAAATGATTTCGAATGGTCTGGAACGTAAAAATATGAAGATTAACCACCATGTGTTAAAAAGTAGAAGAATTAAAGGACCAAAATGATTCCAAAAAATTTGAAATTTTGTCAGTTTATAGGTATTAATATGGACTAATTCTCCGATCAAATTCAGTCGAATCGAATTAGCCGCTTTAGAGAAATCGACATTTGTTTGTAACTAGTTTTTCGCGAAAATGTTAAAAACTATTCAACCAATTCCAATTTATTTTGTCTTAAAATATTCAACTCGATGTTTTCTATGTGGATTACTCGTAATATATAGACAGATTAATACAAAGTTTTCCAGATATTTCGATTATTCGTTATTTTGTGGAATTTCTTCTACGCACTCTCTTTTTTTCAAAAATCAACGTATCAACTTGAAATTGTCATAAAATTTCCACCCATCACTACAATGTTTGTTATAGAAGATGGGCTGAATCGGATAGTTACTTTTGGAGATATCAAACTTTATATTTCAAGCGATTTTGTTGAATATCTCGAAACCTATCCAACCAATTTCGCTTTTTTTTTCAAAATATTCATCTCGATGTCTGCTATTACAATCAATCAAAATTTATATACCTTATTCCTCTAATTTTTCAGCTATTTTCATTTTTCCGTTTTCCACTCAAATTCTTTGCACACACTCTTTTTTTAAAATCAATATATCAATTGGAAATTTAGTATAAAATTTTCTCTTATCACTAGATTGTTTCGTATTGGAGATGGGCCAAGTCAGATGGGTAGTTTTGGAGATGTTAAATTTGTAGTCTACAGCGATTTTCTTGCATGTCAGATTAAATAAATGGGAAATAAAAGATGTTGGAATCAAATTTCCAAAATGGGTACATCATTGCAATTCCATGCAGATTACAAGAGATTTTATTTTCTATCCTATTAAATTCGATGAATTTCCTCTGTTATTGCACAAACCATTGTTCCAACGAAGAAATTCCATGCAGTCATTCCTGTAGATTTAGAGACGGTAAAATACTACAATGCTACTGAAATCTTTCGAGATATGAAATTGATGTTCAAAAGATAATAGGGATTGTAACGAGGAGTATTAACAAATTATAGACAATGAAAGAGAAAGTTCATCGAATTCAATTCGGTGACAAAGAAAGTGTCTTGTAATGTAGAATGAAATACCAACTGTGTATACCTGTTTCAAGAAATAAATGAAATTCAGGAAAGTTCCCGCTATATGATTTATTGAGCATTGATTACTAGAAATTAAATCCGTTGATTAATATCATAACCAAGCACAGAACATAATTCAGAGGTGACGACATGAAACAAAATGTGCTACGAAAATTTGACAATTAGTTTTCCCTACAGGAGAGGTCCTGACCCAGAAATCGAAATTTTTCTTCAATTCTGAGATATTGCAAAAAAAAATTGTCAACTGAATCTGGAGATTATTTTTCATTGAATACCTATAAACTGAAGGTATGTATAGGTGGAAATTTTTTTGTACGGGCTTTGTTGCAGATCTCATTTTGCTTTACAAAAAATATTTTTACAAAATAATCACCATTTCCTTTAGAGTTCGCATTATTTTTCAAAAACCAATTTTTTGGGAGGACAACATTTTGTTTTTGTGAATTTGTGAGAGAAAATAAGAAAAATACAAAAATTGTGGGCAATGACCCCAAATGACCGTTTGAAAGTTTTTTTTTAATTTTCCATGCCAACATGCATAAATACTTAAAACAATTTGTTTCTCGAAAACGTGAGAAAATTTTATACAAACTTTATGAGTTCAATTTTTTTTGTTGTTTTTAGTGGCTCGTAGTTGGAATTGAAAACAAAAGTTTTTAGAAAAAAAAATTCCTTCTTCAATATGTCCGGAAATTATTGAGTTAGGGAGACCTATGGCAGTGACTGGATGGTTAGAGTGTGGACAATAGAAAACCAGGTTTAATAGCCAGTTTCTCGTTTACCCGACTCTAAATAAACGCTACTGGCGCAAACATCTTTATGTAACACCAATTACGACCCAAATCATAAAGATGCGGAGGAGTATACACGATAGAAAAATTTATTGAGTTAGAGAGCTCCGATTGCGCCAAAAATATATCAATATAGAGGGTGTCCCACTATGAATACTCCGTTGGTCGCACTATCAGCGCCGCACCGCACTTTCCGATTTTTTCAAATACACTGCAGTAGCACCGCAGAAAAATTTGAAAAAAAACTGGACATCTCACACCCCAAAAAAAGTACTGATTCAAGTCGACGTCGGTTGGATTCTTACCGATTTTCGGTTTGATTCAGACCGACTGAGTCGGACTCCGCCAATCCGGATTCCGGGTCTGATATAAGTCCAAAATCGGTTTATTTTAAGTAGAAACGGGTTTTGCCGACATCGGTTTGAATCAAACCGAAAAATCGGTCTGAATCAGGCCGAAAAATCGGTCTGAATCAAACCGAAAAATCGACTTGAATCAAATCGAAAAATGGAGTGATTCACGCCGAAATACTGGCTGTTCCAGGTAATAGATAGCGACTTGATTTTAATCGATTTTTCGGTCTGATTCAGGTCAATTTTTCGGTCTGACCACGCAGAATCAGATGAAAAACTGATGAACATATTGAGTGAACCACAGGTATGGCATACCTCCAACAATGTATATGAAACAAGCGCATATCCCCGACGTTTACCGGGCAATTTCCTTTCTTTGCACTTTTTCCGAATTGGAACAATTTCTTAAATAATCCATTGTAATTAACATAGTTGTTGATTGTCATTTCAAATTCGCAAAATATTTTTCAATATTTCAATATTCCAACTCCACAGACTAAACATTTGAACTTTTCACAAGAAATAATTCAGTTCAACCATATCTCTTAATTAGGAACAGTATAGGACTACCGAGGAGCCACCCCCTCCCACGCTCCCAACACATTCTACAGAAGATTCTGCTGAAATTGTATCTCCGAATTCTACGGAGGAATCTTCTCCTGCTCCCCCACCACCTCCCAGTCGTCCGCCAGTTTCTTATCCACATGCTCCCAAACATCCGCCCCCAGCTACGAATTCTTGCGCCCCAGCAGTATCACCGGAAGAACCCTTCCACCAGCAGCTTCACTAGCTCCTCTACTTTCATCAAAAAATGTAAGTCTCGAATGATTTGTAATCGTTAAAATGTAGTATATTCGTTAGAAACTTCTGTTAGAATTTTATTTCAAACTCACATATACTGATTGTATTGAACGATACATCAATTTACCAATGGAATTTTTCGTTAGAAAAAAAGTATACATACAGATGAAATCACCGGTTTGTGAGGTTTTCTAATTTCTACTTCCAAATGAAATCTTTGAAATAGTTGATTTTGACTATCTTAGAATTTTACCCGGAAATGATCTAGAATATCATGAAACGTGAAGATATCCTGTTTTTAGAAAATATGTGTATGTATGTCGAGCATGTGTGCGAATTTTTCGGAAAATTTTCGTAAATCTTGCCAGGAAAAGGACTAAAATTAAAGCTAAAAATATAAAATTTTGTCATGTAAGGTAAATAAGATAGTTTGTGATCAGCTAAACCCAGTAGCCTCAATCAGTGACAAAAAATAAAAAGAAAAGTTAATGAGATCGCAATGAAACTTTTTTCAACGTAAAAGACAGATGTTTATTTACAATTTACAGTCAAAATTTCAATTGAGAACACTAAACAATTGATGGAAATAGGATTTTAAAAGTATTTGGTCTGGGAGACAGTTTCTGATCACCGTTTCGCCCCATGGAAAAGTTTCTGATCATGAGTAGATCGGAATTCAGGATTCGCGTAGAATCTCTTGTTTGATTTTTTGGTCACGTTTTGATATTTCATGATGGGAAAAGTCACACCATCCAGTGTTACTTCTGTATACAATTCTAGCCGCGATGATTGAATCTGGCCCTCTCTTGCAAACTGTTGAGTTCAATACTCACTCAGTTTTGGATAACAACTTCGTGAAGGGAATGTGATGGATTTGGCTTGCTTGAAGTATGAATCTCTACAAATTATTATTTTTCTTTCTTGGGTCCATCATAAGAAGTTAAAAAATCAACAATATATATATATATGTTTAAGGGTTATTATGGTGACACTGCAATGTTTTGAAGTATAATTCAAATGTATGAATTATAACCTCAAAACCGAACAGCTCTTGGCATGACCCGGGAGCACCACGTGGAGGTGGCTGTTCAAGGCTCCCAAAAAGTTGTTAATTGTGGGTGTGTATTCACAATTTCCAACTGGCGCAATGCTGTAATATGCTGCCTGGTCGGGTTACGCACGGTCGCTATGTTCAGATGGTAAATGACGCTCATACCTTGCTCTACCTCCTCATGCACTTAGATCCGCCGCGGTCCCTTCTGACCGCAAGTTTT